>NC_092149.1:990000-995000 GCF_045791955.1 Oncorhynchus clarkii lewisi
GGACCCTTGAAGAACACCTGCGGTCACTTCTGGTTGATGGTCTGGGAGCAGAACTCCAAAGCTGTTATCATGCTGAACAGAATCATAGAGAAGGGGTCTGTAAGTAGCCTACATACATGTTATAATGCTGAACAGAATCCTAGAGATGGGGTCTGTAAGTAGCCTACATACATGTTATAATGCTGAACAGAATCATAGAGAAGGGGTCTGTAAGTAGCCTACATACATGTTATAATGCTGAACAGAATCCTAGAGAAGGGGTCTGTAAGTAGGCTACATACATGTTATAATGCTGAACAGAATCATAGAGAAGGGGAACACTGACTGATGTATTGCCCCCCCCCCCCAACAGGAGAAGTGTGCTCAGTACCACAGCTGACTGATGTATTGCCCCCCCCCCCCAACAGGAGAAGTGTGCTCAGTACTACAGCTGACTGATGTGTTGTCCCCCCCCCAACAGGAGAAGTGTGCTCAGTACTGGCCTACAGCTGAGGAACGGCAGCTGTCCTACACGGACACAGGGTTTGTCGTGACGCTAGTGAAGGAAGAGGACAAGTCCAACTACATCATACGAGTGTTGGAGCTGAGGAACACAGAGGTGAGCTCTTCGTCTCCGCGGACTCTGTGTCATGAGGACGTTGCTGTTAGCAACAGTCACCGTAATAAAACGACATGTCTTCTATCCAGACAGGAGGAACCACAGAGATATACCACTTTCACTACACCACCTGGCCTGACTTTGGCGTCCCAGAATCCCCGGCCTCTTTCCTCAACTTCCTGGTCAAGGTGCGGGAGTCTGGCTCATTGGGGCCGGAGCACGGGCCCTCCGTGGTCCACTGCAGCGCTGGGATTGGACGCTCGGGGACCTTCTCGTTGGTCGACACGTGTCTCATCCTGGTAACATCACTACTTCCTGTTTTTACATTGTAATTGAATCACCGAGGTTGGTATGAAAGTAGACTAGCTTCCTGTTCAGGGGTTGTCCTTGGACATAGAGCCTGTTCCCGCTACAGATACAGGAGATTCTGTCTCGGACAAGGCTCTACTACGTGGTGTTTCACATCAGCTCCAGGTCAAACTGTATTTTTATGTTTTTATTTCACCTTTATTTAACCAGGTATTTATATATATATATATATATATAACCCTAACCCTTTATTTAACCAGGTATTTATATATATAACCCTTTATTTAACCAGGTATTTATATATATAACCCTAACCCTTTATTTAATCAGGTATTTATATATATAACCCTTTATTTAACCAGGTATTTATATATATAACCCTTTATTTAACCAGGTATTTATATATATATATATATTTCACCTTTATTTAACCAGGTATTTATATATATAACCCTAACCCTTTATTTAACCAGGTATTTATATATAACCCTAACCCTTTATTTAACCAGGTATCTATATATATATATATATATAACACCCTAACCCTTTATTTAACCAGGTAGGCCAGTTGAGAACAAGTTCTCATTTACAACTGCGACCTGGCCAAGATAAAGGAAAGCAGTGTAACACAAACAACACAGTTACACATAAACAAACGTACAGTCAATAACACAATAGAAAGATCTATGTACAGTGTGTGCAAATGTAGAAGAGTAGGGAGGTAAGGCAATAAACAGGCCATAGAGGTGAAAATAATTACAATTTAGCATCAATACTGGAGTGATGGATGTGCAGATGATGATGTGCCAGTAGAGATACTGGGGAGCAAAAGGAGCAAAAATAAATAAATAACAATATGGGGATGAGGTAGTTGGGTGTGCTATTTACAGATGGGCTGTGTCTCCAGACTAAATGTACTGTTCAGCATTATGTAGACCAGCCGGTCTTGTCCCTGGTGTTGTGGGTGAAGTCATTCTCTCTCTCCCGTCCAGATGGACAAGAGGAAGGACTCGTCGTCAGTGGACATTCTGAGAGTTCTGCTGGACATGAGGGAGTACCGGATGGGTCTGATCCAGACTCCTGACCAGCTACGCTTCTCCTACAGGGCTGTCCTGGAGGGAGCCAAGAGCATCATGGGAGACTGCTCTGCACAGGTAAACACCGCTAACCCTAACCACACACCTAGTTAGCTGGAGGGAGCCAAGAGCATCATGGGAGACTGCTCTGCACAGGTAAACACCGCTAACCCTAACCACACACCTAGTTAGCTGGAGGGAGCCAAGAGCATCATGGGAGACTGCTCTGCACAGGTACACACTGTAACTAGTGTAAGGGATGAGTCCTGTGTCACCGTGAAACGATTTGGGGGGTTGTGACACTGTAGGGTCATTCTGGGGTGGCAGGTAGCCTAGTAGTTAGAGCGTTGGACTAGTAACCGAAAGGTTGCAAGATCGAATCCCAGAGCTGACAATGTAAAAATCTGCTGTTTTGCCCCTGAACAAGGCAGTTAACCCACTGTTCCTAGACCAGTTAACCCACTGTTCCTAGGCCGTCATTGAAAATAAGAATTTGTTCTTAACTGACTTGCCTAGTTAAATAAAGGTAAAATTTAAAAAATTGACTTATGGGAGAGTAGAGGACTGTCAATGTGAAACTAGACATGAGCAGAACTGTGTCTTCATTAACTACTGTCCTGTCTGTCTGTCTGTCTGTCTGTCAGTCAGTCATTAACTACTGTCCTGTCTGTCTGGGGAGCTGTTGGTCATTAACGACTGTCCTGTCTGTCTGTCTGGGGAGCTGTTGGTCATTAATGACTGTCCTGTCTGTCTGTATGAGTGGCTGTTGATCATTAACTACTGTCCTGTCTGTCTGTCTGAGGAGCTGTTGGTCATTAACAACTGTCCTGTCTGTCTGTATGAGTGGCTGTTGATCATTAACTACTGTCCTGTCTGTCTGTCCTGTCTGTCTGAGGAGCTGTTGGTCATTAACTACTGTCCTGTCTGTCTGTACAGAGCCAGAAGAGAGAGCTGTCTAGAGAGGACAGAGCGACAGTATGTGATTCACCGCCTGCCCCCCCTCCCAGGTGGCTCTCTGACACCCCCGCCCCCCCTCTACCCCCACCACAACCTTTAGACACCCCCGCCCCCCCTCTACCCCCACCACGACCTTTAGACACCCCCACCCCACCACAGCCGTTAGACACCCCCGCCCCCCCTCTACCCCCACCACGGCCTTTAGACACCCCCGCCCCCCCTCTACCCCCACCACGACCATTAGACACCCCTGCCCCCCCGTCCCCCAGTCGGCCCTCAGAAAAGCCCAACGGCCAGCCACTGCCCTGTGTGGAGCCTGAGCCTGTGGCGTTGTCCAGAGAGGACCGGACATCAGGAGACGGGACAGATCCAGACAGCTCAGAGAAGGACCTGGCGGAGGTGCCAAGGTCAGTACACCTCGAGGTGTATTCCCCTCTACTGCTTCTATGTATTGTCTGCTTAACTCCTCCTACTGAAGCTGGCTGTGGGCCTTCAGTGCTGGGCAGACTGTTTAGATGGCATTCAATTAGGACCCTTCCAGACTCACATGTTTAGATGGCATTCAATTAGGACCCTTCCAGACTCACATGTTTAGATGGCATTCAATTAGGAGCCTTCCAGACTCACATGTTTAGATGGCATTCAATTAGGAGCCTTCCAGACTCACATGTTTAGATGGCATTCAATTAGGACCCCTCCAGACTCACATGTTTAGATGGCATTCAATTAGGACCCTTCCAGACTCACATGTTTAGATGGCAATCAATTAGGACCCTTCCAGACTCACATGTTTAGATGGCATTCAATTAGGACCCTTCCAGTCTCACATGTTTAGATGGCATTCAATTAGGACCCTTCCAGACTCACATGTTTAGATGGCATTCAATTAGGACCCCCCCCCCCCCCCCCAGACTCACATGTTTAGATGGCATTCAATTAGGACCCTTCCACACTCACATGTTTAGATGGCAATCAATTAGGACCCTTCCAGACTCACATGTTTAGATGGCATTCAATTAGGACCCTTCCAGACTCACATGTTTAGATGGCATTCAATTAGGACCCCTCCAGACTCACATGGTTAGATGGCATTCAATTAGGACCCCCTCCAGACTCACATGTTTAAATGGCATTCAATTAGGACCCCCCCAGACTCACATGTTTAGATGGCATTCAATTAGGACCCCTCCAGACTCACATGGTTAGATGGCATTCAATTAGGACCCCCTCCAGACTCACATGTTTAAATGGCATTCAATTAGGACCCCCCCAGACTCACATGTTTAGATGGCATTCAATTAGGACCCTTCCAGACTCACATGTTTAGATGGCAATCAATTAGGACCCTTCCAGACTCACATGTTTAGATGGCATTCAATTAGGACCCTTCCAGTCTCACATGTTTAGATGGCATTCAATTAGGACCCTTCCAGACTCACATGTTTAGATGGCATTCAATTAGGACCCCCCCCCCCCCCCCCCCCCCAGACTCACATGTTTAGATGGCATTCAATTAGGACCCTTCCACACTCACATGTTTAGATGGCAATCAATTAGGACCCTTCCAGACTCACATGTTTAGATGGCATTCAATTAGGACCCTTCCAGACTCACATGTTTAGATGGCATTCAATTAGGACCCCCCCCCCCCCCCCCACAGACTCACATGTTTAGATGGCATTCAATTAGGACCCTTCCAGACTCACATGTTTAGATGGCATTCAATTAGGACCCTTCCAGACTTACATGTTTAGATGGCATTCAATTAGACCCCCCCAGACTTACATGTTTAGATGGCATTCAATTAGGACCCCTCCAGACTCACATGGTTAGATGGCATTCAATTAGGACCCCCTCCAGACTCACATGTTTAAATGGCATTCAATTAGGACCCCCCCAGACTCACATGTTTAGATGGCATTCAATTAGGACCCCTCCAGACTCACATGTTTAGAATGCATTCAATTAGGACCCTTCCAGACTTCTCTAACCATGTAATGAAACCCTCATCTTATTATCTTATTCCAGTCTGAGGAAGAGACACAGGGAGGAGCGTATCG
>NC_092149.1:1000000-1147500 GCF_045791955.1 Oncorhynchus clarkii lewisi
TGGCCTCAGTAATACTGGCCTCGGTAATACTGGCCTCTGTAATACTGGCCTCGGTAATACTGGCCTCTGTAATACTTGGCTCAGTAATACTGGCCTCTGTAATAATGGCCTCGGTAATACTGGCCTCGGTAATACTGGCCTCAGTAATACTGGCCTCAGTAATACTGGCCTCAGTAATACTGGCCTCAGTAATACTGGCCTCAGTAATACTGGCCTCAGTAATACTGGCCTCGGTAATACTGGCCTCGGTAATACTGGCCTCGGTAATACTGGCCTCAGTAATACTGGCCTCAGTAATACTGGCCTCAGTAATACTGGCCTCAGTAATACTGGCCTCTGTAATACTGGCCTCAGTAATACTGGCCTCGGTAATACTGGCCTCAGTAATACTGGCCTCGGTAATACTGGCCTCGGTAATACTGGCCTCGGTAATACTGGCCTCAGTAATACTGGCCTCAGTAATACTGGCCTCAGTAATACTGGCCTCTGTAATACTGGCCTCTGTAATACTGGCCTCAGTAATACTGGCCTCAGTAATACTGGCCTCTGTAATACTGGCCTCTGTAATACTGGCCTCAGTAATACTGGCCTCTGTAATACTGGCCTCAGTAATACTGGTCTCAGTAATACTGGCCTCAGTAATACTGGCCTCAGTAATACTGGCCTCAGTAATACTGGCCTCTGTAATACTGGCCTCGGTAATACTGGCCTCTGTAATACTGGCCTCGGTAATACTGGCCTCTGTAATACTGGCCTCAGTAATACTGGCCTCAGTAATACTGGCCTCAGTAATACTGGCCTCGGTAATACTGGCCTCGGTAATACTGGCCTCGGTAATACTGGCCTCGGTAATACTGGCCTCAGTAATACTGGCCTCAGTAATACTGGCCTCAGTAATACTGGCCTCGGTAATACTGGCCTCGGTAATACTGGCCTCAGTAATACTGGCCTCGGTAATACTGGCCTCAGTAATACTGGCCTCAGTAATACTGGCCTCAGTAATACTGGCCTCAGTAATACTGGCCTCGGTAATACTGGCCTCGGTAATACTGGCCTCAGTAATACTGGCCTCAGTAATACTGGCCTCAGTAATACTGGCCTCAGTAATACTGGCCTCAGTAATACTGGCCTCAGTAATACTGGCCTCGGTAATACTGGCCTCAGAACAGCGTGGACCATAACATTCCATTTGTTTGTTGTTTCCCATGAGATTCAGGAGAGTTTTGTGTAACTGTGCAGTCACAACCTGACTGATAATGTTTTAAAAAACAACCTGAACTTGTTCAATAAAATGTATTTTTTAAAACCGTTCATGCTTATGGCTGAGTTGATCCGCTTTCAATCAGTGATGCTTCAACACAGGCCTTAGAAGCAACTGAAATCCCGTGTTCATTTAGAAGGGAGAGATGTGATTGTATACAAATTGACAGCAAGAAGCCCACACAGATAATGTTTGACTAAAATATATTTTCAGTCTACAAATGATTTGTAATTATGTTCCCCCCCGACCATCCAGCGGCTGGATCTATTTGATGATCCGTCCTCTAGACCGTGTCCCAAATGCCTACATTTAGGAAGTAGACCTAGTCTTGTTTAATCTGTGCTTGACGAAAGGTTAAAGTGCCCCCATAATTCCATCCTCCCACTCTGCTGTCTCAGCCTCTATCTGGTCTCTGGCTGGTCTCTGGTGATTTTCATTGTGGTTTAGGGTGTGAATCGATGCAGGTACAACTAGGGACCACTCACGCCACATTCCAGGAATGTAATTCCAGTGTTTCTAGAGGAGGCCTTCTGGTCATACATCCAGTCATTTAATTTCCTCCAGCAGCATCCGTTTTGCCCCACGCAGGACCTCTAAGTTGTTATTATCTGGGAAGAAGTGTCATTGGATTTGCGGTAAGGCCTCTGGGAAAAACACTTTCTCTCATCTAAACAAGGACAGCATATTTCTCTGCTTGTAAAATGGTTGGTGGGGTGCAATAATGTGTTGGTCTTTTTTTATACTATGATTTATTAAAACATGAACTGGCACAGTGGAGAGGTTTAAAGATCTTTTAAAAACAGTTATGCTATTTGATTCATTATAAGAGTCCTGACTTGGGGAGTATGAAACCGTTTTAAATGTCAGTATGATATGTAGATGAACATGTTTGTACACAGGGCCGTCAGAAGGTATTTCACACCCCTTGGCTTTTTACCTGACTTGGAGAGTATGAAACCGTTTTAAATGTCAGTATGATATGTAGATGAACATGTTTGTACACAGGGCCGTCAGAAGGTATTTCACACCCCTTGGCTTTTTACCTGACTTGGAGAGTATGAAACCGTTTTAAATGTCAGTATGATATGTAGATGAACATGTTTGTACACAGGGCCGTCAGAAGGTATTTCACACCCCTTGGCTTTTTACCTGACTTGGAGAGTATGAAACCGTTTTAAATGTCAGTATGATATGTAGATGAACATGTTTGTACACAGGGCCGTCAGAAGGTATTTCACCCCCCTTGGCTTTTTACAGGTTTGGTTACAGACGGAATTTTAAATTCAGTTTTTTTGTCAATCGAATATTTATATTTTTTACAAATAGTAACATTTTTCTTCCACTTTGACATTTAGAGTATTTTGTGTAGATAGTTGATAAACAACGACAATTAAATGAATTTTAATCCCACTTTTAACAACAAAATGTGGAAAAAGTCAAAGGGTGTGAATACCTTCTGACAACCAGAGATATTAGAGAAAGGAGGAGATAGGAATCCCACAACCAGAGATATTAGAGAAAGGAGGAGATAGGAATCCCACAACCAGAGATATTAGAGAAAGGAGGAGATATGAATCCCATTGGTCAATAAATGGCGGAAGGCATATCTCAGTCACACGGTTGCTGAGATAATCGCCAAGCAATCCCTTTTCAAAGTCAGGGTTTGATGCCACGTTCTAAAAATGTCCAACTTGATATCTGGTTGTAGATATGCACGTGCCACGTTCAACCAGATAGCAAGTCGAACATTTCCTGCGTTCCGACAAGCACGTGAACGCAGCAATCAGGCCTGGAATTTAGTGGCAATTTCTGAAGGATATTTTTGTCATATGAAACCGCTTACATTTCTGATGCGCTTTTGAAAAACAGTGTATTCCCACGAATTGCCATTTTGGAACATTTGTGCATATAGCCTTCTGCCTTGTGGGCGTTGCTGTATTTTTATAATGTGAAGAAACAACCTAATAGTTGATCAACATTTTGAGCTAAACGTTCTGATTCTTTTGCATCAGCCTTATTGCTGTTTAAAAGTTGTTTTTATGTGCAGTGGCTGTATTGTGATCTGACGCTTCCAAAACAGCACCAGAGTCTGTTTTGAGAAAATGTATTTCTCGCAGAGAAGGACAAGATGACCAATAAGAATAGGTGAACTTTTGTACTACAGGGGATAGTATGTCCACATAGGCTAGTGCTTTTGCTGTTCCTTAGGCCTACTGATCTGGTTGGCTGACGGAAAGGAAATATGGAAATGATTTGAACATCCTCAATATGCATCTTGGAATTGGATAAGAATGACGGGCGGCGTTGCTTCCCCAATGTCTGTCTTCACTTGTAGCCCACTGAGATGAGTCTGTCTTCACTTGCAGCCCACTGAGATGAGTCTGTCTTCACTTGTAGCCCACTGAGATGAGTCTGTCTTCACTTGTATCCCACTGAGATGAGTCTGTCTTCACTTGCAGCCCACTGAGATGAGTCTGTCTTCACTTGTAGCCCACTGAGATGAGTCTGTCTTCACTTGTAGCCCACTGAGATGAGTCTGTCTTCACTTGTAGCCTACTTCGGTGCTGAGATGCCTGTGAGAAGGACCTGATCACATGACAGGCATGGACTAATAAGAATTGAGATAACTGACAGAGCCATGTGAGTGACAGGTACTTCGTAGCACGGCGATTGACAGCTGGGAGAAGGGAATTATAACTATTCCTCCCAAAAGGCACAACGGACACTTCAGCTGCAAGGCATGGATTTCTTTAGGGAGCATTATAATGCTGCTGGGAAATTCTAGGTCTGGCAGCAATAGTGGACAAACCTGCCTGTTTTCATAGATAGTATCCAACACAATGTGAGTTAAAGATAATTCACTTATTCTATGTGATATGGTTTATCTCAAAGTCTCTGGGGGAAAAAAATGTAATGTTGTACTTCTTCATGATATTCAATGCTAATGTTGGGCTTTTGAGCTAGAACCCAATCGACTCCCACTGGATGCGTTCCAGCTGATCACTGTTGTCACTTGCTCCTACATGTCAAATGTGTGAAATTGACAAAAACAACATGTGATTTAAAGTGAAGTTTTGACTGCGAGTTTCTGCAGTTGCTCTTAACCAACTTCATCCTGCAGTCACCGCCTGCATTGTGGGAGGATCTGTCATCAACCAATCATTAAACTGTTTTTGTATGACCCATGCGAATGTGACCAAAGACATTTATTTATTTTACATTTATTTAACTAGGCAAGTCAGTTAAGAACAAATTCTTATTTTCAATGACAGCCTAGGAACAGTGGGTTAACTGCCTTGTTCAGGGGCAGAACAACAGATTTTTACCTTGTCAGCTCAGGGATTCGATCCGGTAACCTTTCGGTTAGTGGTCCATTGCGCTAACCACTCCGTACTGCCCCGTCACGTGACTGAAACAGAAACCCCTTACTAAAATGTACCATGGTATAGTCTGAATCATGGAAATGTACCAATGGTTTTAGCCTTGAAACATGATGGTACTACCATGGTGCTGCCATTGGTACCTAAATATTACCATGGTAGTGCATCATTTATACCATGCTATAGATGTGGATCATGGAAATGTACCAATGGTTTTAACCTTGAAACATGATGGTACTACCATGGTGCTGCCATTGGTACCTAAATATTACCATGGTAGTGCATCATTTATACCATGCTATAGATGTGGATCATGGAAATGTACCAATGGTTTTAAACTGCATTATACAGTCTACCATAGTAATGCACAATTATTATAAATGGTACTAAAATTTATCAAATGGTACCATCTTTAGTAATTGTGCGTTACTGTAGTACAATGGCAGTATAAAGCATTACATGAATTAACTCCTCGAGGTCAGAAGAGGTTGGTTGGCATTATAGTGATCCGTTGTGGAAAACGTCCCCAGTTGTCACACTTGATTAAAGTAAAGATACCTTAATAGAAAATGACTCAAGTAAAAAGTAAAGTCACCCAGTAATGCTACTTGAATAAACATCTAAAAGTATTTGGTTTTAAATATACTCAAATATCAAAAGTAAAAATATAAATAATTTCAAATTCCTTATATTAAGCAAAGCAGACGGCAAAATGTTCTTGTTTTTAACATTTGCGTATAGCCAGGGGCACACTGCATTTGTGTTCAGTGAGTCTGCTAGATCAGAGGCAGCAGGGATGACCAGGTGTTCTCCTGATACCTGTGTGAATTGGACCGTTTTCCTAACAAGGGAAAATGTATGGAGTAAAAAGTACATGATTTTCTTTAGGAATGTAGGTAAGTAAAAGTTTTCAAAAATGTATATACTAGTATAGGCAAGTTTCTGATGAAGTCAGAGGCAGGCTGCTATTGTTGATCCTAGTTTGTCTGTAACATCAAATAAAACGTGACCATACTTATGTATTGATATGACCGTTTTTTCCTTCTCATGTTTGAGTTCCCTGTGTTGCCAATCTGAAATGTGAGAGATATGGTAGCCTAATCTTGGGCATGTTTTAATCATTTACACTATTTATCGTCCAGGGGTGTAGCGCTTGTTTCGGGCCGCAGATGGAGCCGGTCGCTGTAGCGGTCTCTTCCCGTCCTCTCTCTCTCTCTCCACAGCGGTTCTCTCGCTAGCCTGCCGAGGCAGCCGAATGACACAGACACCAGATAAACGGAATATATTTTAAACGTTATCCGGGTGAGCGAGTTATAAAGCATATGGTATGAAACACCAAGAAGCGCGGGGTGTAAATGTATTTTTGTTGTTGTTGACGTTTAGATAGTTGAATTAGTTGATCCGTTAGCATAGAAGCTAACGTTAGCTCCAGTCAAGCTAGCCTGGGGGGTGTCATGGCAACAGGACCAACGAGCGGCCCGTTCACACAGAGTGGAAACAGGAACACATAACTTCCTGTTCTTAGGGAAAGGTTGACAATTATATGATGAAAATTTATCTATGAGATAAGATGAGGATGTATACCTTTTTACAAATAGTTTTTAGTATATTGGCTATTTAGAATTGTAAGTGAGTATCCAAGTCAGCTGAATAAGAGAGAAACAACTGAAAACTGTATTGAAGAGAGAAGCCCCTGATAAATTATTTTAAATCTTCAATGTTTTAGACTCCATTCATTCTTCTCACCATACCCTGTCCAGGTCAGAAGGTTTAATAGGGTACACTACTAGACCATGTGTGTTGTGGTTTTTCACTGAGTTAACAGGGTTTAAGAGGGTACACTACACAAATCAAATCAAATCAAATTTTATTTGTCACATACACAGCGTTAGCAGATGTTAATGCGAGTGTAGCGAAATGCTTGTAATAACCAACGAGTAATCTAGCTAACAACTAGTCCATGTCTGCTGTGGTTTTTCACTGAGTTAAAGGGGTTTAAGAGGGTACACTACTAGACCATGTTGTGGTTTTTCACTGAGTTAAAGGGGTTTAAGAGGGTACTACGCTTTGCCATTGCAGAGCTAGTAGTCACTGTTGCATTATGTGGGTACCATAAATTACTAGGTTTTTTGGTCACTTTACCCAAAAAAACGGGGGGACACAGACCACCATAATACATTGCATACAACTACCATGCTTTCATGTTTCACCACATGCTGCTAGTACATACATACACTACCATGGCAGGAAAATTCCATGGCATTTGCACCAATATCAATGTATTTTACTACCATTGTAGTGCCCCAAAAACCATAATAGTAACGTTACCATGGTATTTATTTTTTATTTTACTACCATGGTACATTTTCGTAAGGGACCAACTTTGCCACGATTCATGTACAGTGAAGTAATACAAATAAATGTGATTTTAGAGGCTCTCAATGATTGATTGTATAATGTCCCCAAAATATTTCAGCTTGTGAGTGTGTGATATGGGGGTTGGAGCTATGTTTTACTTCTAAACAATGGCAACAGCGCCATGTTGATCTGAGCCTTGCTGTCGAAAAACCATATTAGTGTCCGACTTTCATCAGTTGCAGAAACACCTGCCCTGAATACACCATCCTCAACTTTCGTTTTCACTCGGTTGTTTTCGCCATTACGTCGATGCACGGCGCGGCCCATCGACGACGCATGGACAACGCACACAGTGGGCGTTTCACGTCGCCTGAAAAGTATCTCTGAGAAAACTACAATCAGTTCTCAAACTACAAACTGGTCCTTGTGGGTCCTTTCTATAACCGAGTAGTTTATCGCTGACGATTTATAGAAATGTAAAATATTGAATGAAAATAAAGCAAATACACGTTAAACAAGATTCAGTCTTTAAAAAGTGATGGTTTTATGTAATACTTGGTGTGATTTTTGTTATTTAAGGGAATGGTTTTGTCCTTAGTTGAGACTTTAATTAGACGAACCGCTTCAGGCAATGAGGAAGACACATGCCCGCTTCCTTTTCCGCCACAGTTTAAACTGGCAGTTGTTATTGTTATGGAGGTCTGGGATTGAAGTTTTTGCAGATGGATTTTCCCGATCCTTCGTGTTATTCAGGCAAATAAGACAACTATAAGCCATTTATATGTAGCACTTCTTACCACACGTACAGTGTAGTGTTCATTTAGTAAAAGGGGCGAAACGCAGGTGGAATTCTACCGAGATGTCTCTACCACCGGAGAAAGCATCTGAACTAAAGCAGATCATACACAACCATCTGATCAAGGTAGCTAGTTATCGAAGCATTTAAAATGATCATTACCAATCTGATAGCTATGAAGTCATTAAAACTCGTTTTTCAACCACTCCACAAATGTATTGTTTTAACAAACTATAGTTTCGGCAAGTCAGTTAGGACATCTACTTTGTGCTTGACACAAGTCATTTTTCCGACAATTGTTTACAGACAGATTATTTCACTTATAATTCACTGTATCACAATTCCAGTGGGTCAGAAGGTTACATACACTAAGTTGAAAAGGATGTCATGGCTTTAGAAGCTTCTGATAGGCTAATTTATATAATTTGAGACAATTGGAGGTGTACCTTCAAACTCAGTGCCTCTTTGCTTGACATCATGGGAAAATCAAAAGAAATCAGACAAGACCTCAGAAAAAAAATTGTAGACCTCCATAAGTCTGGTTCATCCTTGGGAGCAATTTCCAAATGCCTGAAGGTACCACGATCATCTGTACAAACAATAGTACACAAGTATAAACACCATGGGACCACGCAGCCGTCATACCGCTCAGGAAGGAGACGCGTTCTGTCTCCTAGAGATGAATGTACGTTGGTGCGAAAAGTGCAAATCAATCCCAGAACAACAGCAAAGGACCTTGTGAAGATGCTGTAGGAAACAGGTGCAAAAGTATCGATATCCACAGTAAAACAAGTCCTATATCGATATAATCTGAAAGGCCCCTCAGCAAGGAAGAAGCCACTGCTCCAAAACCGCCATAAATAAGCCAGACAATGGTTTGCAACTGCACATGGGGACAAAGATCATACTTTTTTGGAGAAATGTCCTCTGGTCTGATGAAACAAAAATAGAACTGTTTGGCCACAATGACCATCATTATGTTTGGAGGAAAAAGGGGGAGGTTTGCAAGCCGAAGAACAGCATCCCAACTGTGAAGCACGGGGGTGGCAGCATCATGTTGTGGGTATGCTTTACTGCAGGAGGGACTGGTGCACTTCACAAAATAGATGGTTTCATGAGGAAGGGAAATTATGTGGATATATTGAAGCAACATCTCAAGACATCAGTCAGGAAGTTAAAGCTTGGTCGTAAATGGGTCTTTCAAATGGACAATGACCCCAAGCATACTTCCAAATTTGTGGCAAAATGGCTTAAGGACAACAAAGTCAAGGGATTGGAGTGGCCATCACAAAGCTATGACCTCAATCCCATAGAAAATTGGTAGGCAGAACTGAAAAAGCGTGTGCGAGCAAGGAGGTCTACAAACCTGACTCAGTTACACCAGCTCTGTCAGGAGGAATGGGCCAAAATTCACCCAACTTATTATGGGAAGCTTTTGGAAGGCTACCCAAAATGTTTGACACAAGTTAAACAATTTAAAGGCAATGCTACCAAATACTAATTGAGTGCATGTAAACTTCTGATCCACTGGGAATGTGATGAAAGAAATCAAATCTGAAATAAATAATTCTCTACAATTATTCTGACATTTCACATTCTTAAAATATAGTGGTGATCCTAACTGACCTAAAACAGGGAGTTTTTACTAGGATTAAATGTCAGGAATTGTGAAAAACTGAGTTTAAATGTATTTAAACTTCCGACTTCAACTGTAGCTAGTACAGGGAAACACTTATAGTTAAAGAGAGACTGTTGCCATTGAGGGAGAACAGCCAGGAGTGGGGCTTGAACCATTCTGTTCTAAGATGTAGTGACTAGTAGTAATGTGTGTTTTGTCAGATAAACATCCATGGGAAGATCAGGGATGTGTTGGCGGAGACCGTGAGAGAGGATCTGGACCCTGGACACAGCTCTCTGTCTGAGGAGGACTTCCTCCGGGCTCTGCAACGCAGGGGAATCGTAGACGATGTCATGAAGGATCTTCATTTCTCCAAGGTGAGTTGTGGGAACTCTTCCGTTCAGCACGTTTTATTATCGGAGGTTGAATGCAGCTTTCTACAGAAGTCCAGAGAGGACATGAATATACACCAAAATTAATTCCCTTGTTATGTCGAGATCACAACTTATCTCATGGTCACTACATAACAAACGTTGTTTAATTGAGACCACGATATAATCGAAAGTACCACGCATCATCCATTCATTTGTTCAGATGCACCATGCAGGATTTAACCACCTCATCAAGGAGTCCTGTGGCTGTCACAATGCACTCCTGGGGCATTTAAGCCCCGAACAATGCCTGACAAGCAGCCCTGTCTCCCAGGCTGTGTGCCGCCCCCAAGACCACTGCCAATCGCATGCAAGGAACAACGCAGCTAACTTGGCTAGTTAGCTGGATCGTCTTACTAGAAAGTTGTCTATGCTGATTGTTAGCGTGCATAACTGATATGTGTATAACTATAATGGACACTATTTGTTTTGTGGATAATATTTAACTGTTCAGTTGATCAACTCCATTCCTGACAGGCTGATCAGATTCAATTTCAGCCTCAGAGGCGGATGAATCAGGATGCTGCCTTTAGAGGCTGTTTCATAGGTAAAGCTCCTTGCAGGCGGATTAGCTGTCAGTGATTTATAGGTTGATGCATATAATCCAGAGTAGTTGTGCTCTATTCCTGGCAGGCTGATCAGATTCAATAGCAGCCTCAGAGCTAGATCAGATTATATAGCAGTCTCAGAGCCAGATCAGATTCTATAGCAGCCTCAGAGCTAGATCAGATTCAATAGCAGCCTCAGAGCTAGATCAGATTCAATAGCAGCCTCAGAGATAGATCAGATTCTATAGCAGCCTCAGTGCTAGATCAGATTCTATAGCAGCCTCAGAGCCAGATCAGATTCTATAGCAGCCTCAGAGCTAGATCAGATTATATAGCAGCCTCAGAGCTAGATGAGATTCTATAGGAGTCTCAGAGCTAGATCAGATTCTATAGCAGCCTCAGAGCTAGATCAGATTCTATAGCAGCCTCAGAGCTAGATCAGATTCAATAGCAGCCTCAGAGCTAGATCAGATTCTATAGCAGCCTCAGAGCTAGATCAGATTCAACAGCAGCCTCAGAGCTAGATCAGATTCAACAGCAGCCTCAGAGCTAGATCAGATTCAACAGCAGCCTCAGAGCTAGATCAGATTCTATAGCAGCCTCAGAGCTAGATCAGATTCTATAGCAGCCTCAGAGCTAGATCAGATTCTATAGCAGCCTCAGAGCTAGATCAGATTCAACAGCAGCCTCAGAGGCTGATAAGTCAGTATGCTGTCTGCAAGGAGCCTTACATATGAAACAGCCTACAAGGCAGCATCCTGAGAGGCTCAGAGGAAGCATCCTGAGAGGCTCAGAGGAAGCATCCTGAGAGGCTCAGAGGCAGCATCCTGAGAGGCTCAGAGGCAGCATCCTGAGAGGCTCAGAGGAAGCATCCTGAGAGGCTCAGAGGCAGCATCCTGAGAGGCTCAGAGGCAGCATCCTGAGAGGCTCAGAGGCAGCATCCTGAGAGGCTCAGAGGCAGCATCCTGAGAGGCTCAGAGGCAGCATCCTGAGAGGCTCAGAGGCAGCATCCTGAGAGGCTCAGAGGCAGCATCCTGAGGCTGCTATTGAATCTGATCAGCCTGTCAGGAATGAAGCTCACCCACTCTGTAAATGTAAATAGCATCCATAAAACATACAGTGTCCCTTACAGATATCAGTTATGCAAGCTAACAACCAGCACAGATAACAAGCTCACTAGCTGACAGAACTACCTTGCTAGCTCACTTACTCACTCACAAGACGAGCCAAGTTAGCTGCGTTGTTGCTTGCATGCGATTGGCTGTGGTCTCGGGGGTGGCATAAAGCCTGGTAGACAGGGCTGCCTGTCAGGCAGAGTTAAGGGCATAGATGCCCCATTAACTCTAAAGGGACATTTAACTTGTTCACATTCTAACGTAGAAACTGATAATGATCTCCAAACACAAATGAAAGCATGACGTCAGCATGAAATGTACCCTTAGCATGAAATGTACCATCCCTTAGTGTAGCAGTCAATAAAAACATGGGCTCTGATCCACTGTGGGCTCTGATCCACCAGGGGCTCTGATCCACCAGGGGCTCTGATCCACCGTGGGCTCTGATCCACCGCGGGCTCTGATCCACCGCGGGCTCTGATCCACCAGGGGCTCTGATCCACCAGGGGCTCTGATCCACCGTGGGCTCTGATCCACCAGGGGCTCTGATCCACCAGGGGCTCTGATCCACTGTGGGCTCTGATCCACCAGGGGCTGATCCACTCCTATAGTTTATCTCGTCATCTCAACAAAACAACTTTTGTTATGTAGTGTTCATGACATAAGTTGTGATCTCAACATAATGAGGGGTTTGTAGTGTTCATGACATACGTTGTGATCTCAGCATAATGAGGGGTTTGTAGTGTTCATGACATAAGTTGTGATCTCAGCATAATGAGGGGGTTTGTAGTGTTCATGACATAAATAAGTTGTGATCTCAACATAATGAGGGGTTTGTAGTGTTCATGACATAAGTTGTGATCTCAACATAATGAGGAGTTTGTAGTGTTCATGACATAAGTTGTGATCTCAGCATAATGAGGGGGTTTGTAGTGTTCATGACATAAGTTGTGATCTCAGCATAATGAGGGGGTTTGTAGTGTTCATGACATAAATAAGTTGTGATCTCAACATAATGAGGGGTTTGTAGTGTTCATGACATAAATAAGTTGTGATCTCAACATAATGAGGAGGTTTGTAGTGTTCATTACATAAATAAGTTGTGATCTCAACATAATGAGGGGTTTGTAGTGTTCATGACATAAATAAGTTGTGATCTCAACATAATGAGGGGTTTGTAGTGTTCATGACATAAATAAGTTGTGATCTCAACATAATGAGGGGTTTGTAGTGTTCATGACATAAATAAGTTGTGATCTCAACATAATGAGGGGTTTGTAGTGTTCATGACATACGTTGTGATCTCAACATAATGAGGGGTTTGTAGTGTTCATGACATAAATAAGTTGTGATCTCAACATAATGAGGGGTTTGTAGTGTTCATGACATAAATAAGTTGTGATCTCAACATAATGAGGTGTTTGTAGTGTTCATGACATAAATAAGTTGTGATCTCAACATAATGAGGGGGTTTGTAGTGTTCATGACATAAATAAGTTGTGATCTCAACATAATGAGGGGTTTGTAGTGTTCATGACATACGTTGTGATCTCAACATAATGAGGGGTTTGTAGTGTTCATGACATAAATAAGTTGTGATCTCAACATAATGAGGGGGTTTGTAGTGTTCATGACATAAATAAGTTGTGATCTCAACATAATGAGGGGTTTGTAGTGTTCATGACATAAATAAGTTGTGATCTCAGCATAATGAGGGGGTTTGTAGTGTTCATGACATAAATAAGTTGTGATCTCAACATAATGAGGGGTTTGTAGTGTTCATGACATAAATAAGTTGTGATCTCAGCATAATGAGGGGTTTGTAGTGTTCATGACATAAATAAGTTGTGATCTCAGCATAATGAGGGGGTTTGTAGTGTTCATGACATAAATAAGTTGTGATCTCAGCATAATGAGGGGGTTTGTAGTGTTCATGACATAAATAAGTTGTGATCTCAGCATAATGAGGGGGTTTGTAGTGTTCATGACATAAATAAGTTGTGATCTCAACATAATGAGGGGGTTTGTAGTGTTCATGACATACGTTGTGATCTCAACATAATGAGGGGTTTGTAGTGTTCATGACATAAGTTGTGATCTCAACATAATGAGGGGTTTGTAGTGTTCATGACATACGTTGTGATCTCAACATAATGAGGGGTTTGTAGTGTTCATGACATACGTTGTGATCTCAACATAATGAGGGGTTTGTAGTGTTCATGACATACGTTGTGATCTCAACATAATGAGGGGTTTGTAGTGTTCATGACATAAATAAGTTGTGATCTCAACATAATGAGGGGGTTTGTAGTGTTCATGACATAAATAAGTTGTGATCTCAGCATAATGAGGGGGTTTGTAGTGTTCATGACATAAATAAGTTGTGATCTCAACATAATGAGGGGGTTTGTAGTGTTCATGACATACGTTGTGATCTCAACATAATGAGGGGTTTGTAGTGTTCATGACATAAGTTGTGATCTCAACATAATGAGGGGTTTGTAGTGTTCATGACATACGTTGTGATCTCAACATAATGAGGGGTTTGTAGTGTTCATGACATACGTTGTGATCTCAACATAATGAGGGGTTTGTAGTGTTCATGACATACGTTGTGATCTCAACATAATGAGGGGTTTGTAGTGTTCATGACATAAATAAGTTGTGATCTCAACATAATGAGGGGGTTTGTAGTGTTCATGACATAAATAAGTTGTGATCTCAACATAATGAGGGGTTTGTAGTGTTCATGACATAAATAAGTTGTGATCTCAGCATAATGAGGGGGTTTGTAGTGTTCATGACATAAATAAGTTGTGATCTCAACATAATGAGGGGTTTGTAGTGTTCATGACATAAATAAGTTGTGATCTCAGCATAATGAGGGGTTTGTAGTGTTCATGACATAAATAAGTTGTGATCTCAGCATAATGAGGGGGTTTGTAGTGTTCATGACATAAATAAGTTGTGATCTCAGCATAATGAGGGGGTTTGTAGTGTTCATGACATAAATAAGTTGTGATCTCAACATAATGAGGGGGTTTGTAGTGTTCATGACATACGTTGTGATCTCAACATAATGAGGGGTTTGTAGTGTTCATGACATAAGTTGTGATCTCAACATAATGAGGGGTTTGTAGTGTTCATGACATACGTTGTGATCTCAACATAATGAGGGGTTTGTAGTGTTCATGACATACGTTGTGATCTCAACATAATGAGGGGTTTGTAGTGTTCATGACATACGTTGTGATCTCAACATAATGAGGGGTTTGTAGTGTTCATGACATAAATAAGTTGTGATCTCAACATAATGAGGGGGTTTGTAGTGTTCATGACATAAATAAGTTGTGATCTCAGCATAATGAGGGGGTTTGTAGTGTTCATGACATAAATAAGTTGTGATCTCAACATAATGAGGTTTGTAGTGTTCATGACATAAATAAGTTGTGATCTCAACATAATGAGGGGTTTGTAGTGTTCATGACATAAATAAGTTGTGATCTCAACATAATGAGGGGTTTGTAGTGTTCATGACATAAATAAGTTGTGATCTCAACATAATGAGGTTTGTAGTGTTCATGACATAAATAAGTTGTGATCTCAACATAATGAGGGGTTTGTAGTGTTCATGACATAAATAAGTTGTGATCTCAACATAATGAGGGGTTTGTAGTGTTCATGACATAAATAAGTTGTGATCTCAACATAATGAGGGGTTTGTAGTGTTCATGACATAAATAAGTTGTGATCTCAGCATAATGAGGGGTTTGTAGTGTTCATGACATAAATAAGTTGTGATCTCAACATAATGAGGGGTTTGTAGTGTTCATGACATAAATAAGTTGTGATCTCAGCATAATGAGGGGTTTGTAGTGTTCATGACATAAATAAGTTGTGATCTCAACATAATGAGGGGGTTTGTAGTGTTCATGACATAAATAAGTTGTGATCTCAACATAATGAGGGGTTTGTAGTGTTCATGACATAAATAAGTTGTGATCTCAACATAATGAGGGGTTTGTAGTGTTCATGACATAAATAAGTTGTGATCTCAACATAATGAGGGGGTTGTAGTGTTCATGACATAAATAAGTTGTGATCTCAACATAATGAGGTGTTTGTAGTGTTCATGACATAAATAAGTTGTGATCTCAGCATAATGAGGGGGTTTGTAGTGTTCATGACATAAATAAGTTGTGATCTCAGCATAATGAGGGGTTTGTAGTGTTCATGACATAAATAAGTTGTGATCTCAACATAATGAGGAGGTTTGTAGTGTTCATGACATAAATAAGTTGTGATCTCAGCATAATGAGGAGGTTTGTAGTGTTCATGACATAAATAAGTTGTGATCTCAACATAATGAGGTGTTTGTAGTGTTCATGACATAAATAAGTTGTGATCTCAACATAATGAGGGGGTTTGTAGTGTTCATGACATAAGTTGTGATCTCAACATAATGAGGGGTTTGTAGTGTTCATGACATAAATAAGTTGTGATCTCAACATAATGAGGGGGTTTGTAGTGTTCATGACATAAATACGTTGTGATCTCAACATAATGAGGGGTTTGTAGTGTTCATGACATAAATAAGTTGTGATCTCAGCATAATGAGGGGTTTGTAGTGTTCATGACATAAATAAGTTGTGATCTCAACATAATGAGGTGTTTGTAGTGTTCATGACATAAATAAGTTGTGATCTCAACATAATGAGGGGGTTTGTAGTGTTCATGACATAAATAAGTTGTGATCTCAACATAATGAGGTGTTTGTAGTGTTCATGACATAAATAAGTTGTGATCTCAACATAATGAGGGGGTTTGTAGTGTTCATGACATAAATAAGTTGTGATCTCAACATAATGAGGGGGTTTGTAGTGTTCATGACATAAATAAGTTGTGATCTCAGCATAATGAGGGGTTTGTAGTGTTCATGACATAAGTTGTGATCTCAACATAATGAGGGGTTTGTAGTGTTCATGACATAAATAAGTTGTGATCTCAACATAATGAGGGGGTTTGTAGTGTTCATGACATAAATAAGTTGTGATCTCAACATAATGAGGGGTTTGTAGTGTTCATGACATAAATAAGTTGTGATCTCAACATAATGAGGGGGTTTGTAGTGTTCATGACATAAATAAGTTGTGATCTCAACATAATGAGGGGGTTTGTAGTGTTCATGACATAAATAAGTTGTGATCTCAGCATAATGAGGTGGTTTGTAGTGTTCATGACATAAATAAGTTGTGATCTCAGCATAATGATGGGGTTTGTAGTGTTCATGACATAAATAAGTTGTGATCTCAACATAATGAGGGGGTTTGTAGTGTTCATGACATAAATAAGTTGTGATCTCAGCATAATGATGGGGTTTGTAGTGTTCATGACATAAATAAGTTGTGATCTCAACATAATGAGGGGGTTTGTAGTGTTCATGACATAAATAAGTTGTGATCTCAGCATAATGAGGGGGTTTGTAGTGTTCATGACATAAATAAGTTGTGATCTCAGCATAATGAGGGGGTTTGTAGTGTTCATGACATAAATAAGTTGTGATCTCAGCATAATGAGGTGTTTGTAGTGTTCATGACATAAATAAGTTGTGATCTCAGCATAATGAGGGGTTTGTAGTGTTCATGACATAAATAAGTTGTGATCTCAACATAATGAGGGGTTTGTAGTGTTCATGACATAAATAAGTTGTGATCTCAGCATAATGAGGGGGTTTGTAGTGTTCATGACATAAATAAGTTGTGATCTCAGCATAATGAGGGGTTTGTAGTGTTCATGACATAAATAAGTTGTGATCTCAGCATAATGAGGGGGTTTGTAGTGTTCATGACATAAATAAGTTGTGATCTCAACATAATGAGGGGTTTGTTTTATGTCCTCTCTGGGCTTCCGTACCTTCATAACTTTGACAGTGTTTTGACAGGAAGTGCCTGACACCGAGTTAGGACTCCAGAACACTCCGAAGCCTGCAACTCACTTTATTGACAAGGACCCGACGAAGCTCAAGAAAAGTAAGAAACACTGTTACCGGGGAGATTGAACGAGAAGTCTCTAGTAGCACCTGACGTTCCCTTACTACTGTTCAGTGTCAAATGATTGTATTTCTGTCCTCCCAGCCAACATGGACCCAGCGAGGAGGTACCTGTACCTCCAGGTCCTGGGGGGTAAGGCCTTTCTAGAGCACCTCCAGGAGCCAGAGCCTCTACCTGGTCAGGTCTGCTCCACCTTCACCCTCTACCTGCACTTCAGGAACCAGCGCTTCCACTCCAAGCCTGTCCCCTGTGCCTGTGAGCCAGACCTGCAGGAGGGCTTCCTGCTGGAGATACACAGAGAGGGGAGGAGAGGGGGGGGTACTACCAACAACAACAACTTAATAATTGATCCTCTCTGAACAGGCTTGTTGTTCGTGACCTTCCTTTGTCTCTGTGTCTTACAGGCGATGGCAGTAAGATGGCAGATGCCACCACGATGTTGTCTATCTGTGACCCGGTACACCTGGTGTTGATAAAGAGAGACACGTCCAGCGAGACCACCCTGGTCTCCTCTTACTTCCTGGACTGGAGGACCGTCCTCTCCTCTCCCTCTGGGAAGACCAGCATTGCCGTAGAGCTGCTTGGAGTCGGTAAGGACGCTAGGGTTAAACTATTTGAGGTTTAATTTTCTGAAGGAAAATGAACCTGCATTTTCTATTAATTAGCCTGATTTACACCCAGTTAAATACATAGAAATTAAAGACAAAAGAGAGGGAAAACTTCCTGTCTGCTGTTCTGGGTTTCTGTTCTGTTCCAACTGTCGGTAGTGAGTGTAAGGTGTTTCTGTTCTGTCCTAACAGGTGTTCAGTATATCTCCTCTGTATCCTAACAGGTGTTCAGTATGTCTCCTCTCTGTATCCTAACAGGTGTTCAGTATATCTCCTCTGTATCCTAACAGGTGTTCAGTATATCTCCTCTGTATCCCAACAGGTGTTCAGTATGTCTCCTCTGTATCCTAACAGGTGTTCAGTATATCTCCTCTGTATCCTAACAGGTGTTCAGTATATCTCCTCTGTATCCTAACAGGTGTTCAGTATATCTCCTCTGTATCCTAACAGGTGTTCAGTATGTCTCCTCAGTATATCTCCTCTGTATCCTAACAGGTGTTCAGTATGTCTCCTCAGTATATCTCCTCTGTATCCTAACAGGTGTTCAGTATGTCTCCTCTGTATCCTAACAGGTGTTCAGTATGTCTCCTCAGTATATCTCCTCTGTATCCTAACAGGTGTTCAGTATGTCTCCTCACTGTATCCTAACAGGTGTTCAGTATGTCTCCTCTCTGTATCCTAACAGGTGTTCAGTATGTCTCCTCTGTATCCTAACAGGTGTTCTGTAGGTCTCCTCAGTATATCTCCTCAGTATGTCTCCTCTGTATCCTAACAGGTGTTCAGTATGTCTCCTCTCTGTATCCCAACAGGTGTTCAGTATGTCTCCTCTGTATCCCAACAGGTGTTCAGTATATCTCCTCAGTATATCTCCTCTGTATCCTAACAGGTGTTCAGTATGTCTCCTCTGTATCCTACCAGGTGTTCAGTATGTCTCCTCTGTATCCTAACAGGTGTTCAGTATGTCTCCTCTGTATCCTAACAGGTGTTCAGTATGTCTCCTCTGTATCCTACCAGGTGTTCAGTATGTCTCCTCTGTATCCTAACAGGTGTTCAGTATATCTCCTCTGTATCCTAACAGGTGTTCAGTATGTCTCCTCAGTATATCTCCTCTGTATCCTAACAGGTGTTCAGTATATCTCCTCTGTATCCCAACAGGTGTTGAATGTAAGGTGACGGCTGGTGTACTCAACATGAGTCTTGACCTTTACCCTCCTCTGTCAGAGATCCTGTCACCTGACATCATCACCACACAGGTCAGAGACTGGTCGTAATGCTGCTATGCTCTGTCATGTTGTCACGCTATGATTCACTGACATCTTCCTTCCTAAGAGGCAGACATTTACAGTGCCTTGCGAAAGTATTCGGCCCCCTTGAACTTTGCGACCTTTTGCCACATTTCAGGCTTCAAACATAAAGATATAAAACTGTATTTATTTGTGAAGAATCAACAACAAGTGGGACACGATCATGAAGTGGAACGACATTTATTGGATATTTCAAACTTTTTTAACAAATCAAAAACTGAAAAATTGGGCGTGCAAAATTATTCAGCCCCTTTACTTTCAGTGCAGCAAACTCTCTCCAGAAGTTCAGTGAGGATCTCTGAATGATCCAATGTTGACCTAAATGACTAATGATGATAAATACAATCCACCTGTGTGTAATCAAGTCTCCGTATAAATGCACCTGCACTGTGATAGTCTCAGAGGTCCGTTAAAAGCGCAGAGAGCATCATGAAGAACAAGGAACACACCAGGCAGGTCCGAGATACTGTTGTGAAGAAGTTTAAAGCCGGATTTGGATACAAAAATATTTCCCAAGCTTTAAACATCCCAAGGAGCACTGTGCAAACGATAATATTGAAATGGAAGGAGTATCAGACCACTGCAAATCTACCAAGACCTGGCCGTCCCTCTAAACTTTCAGCTCATACAAGGAGAAGACTGATCAGAGATGCAGCCAAGAGGCCCATGATCACTCTGGATGAACTGCAGAGATCTACAGCTGAGGTGGGAGACTCTGTCCATAGGACAACAATCAGTCGTATATTGCACAAATCTGGCCTTTATGGAAGAGTGGCAAGAAGAAAGCCATTTCTTAAAGATATCCATAAAAAGTGTCGTTTAAAGTTTGCCACAGGCCACCTGGGAGACACACCAAACATGTGGAAGAAGGTGCTCTGGTCAGATGAAACCAAAATTGAACTTTTTGCAAAGTTTTTGCAAAGTTTTTGCAAAACGTTATGTTTGGCGTAAAAGCAACACAGCTCATCACACTGAACACACCATCCCCACTGTCAAACATGGTGGTGGCAGCATCATGGTTTGGGCCTGCTTTTCTTCAGCAGGGACAGGGAAGATGGTTAAAATTGATGGGAAGATGGATGGAGCCAAATACAGGACCATTCTGGAAGAAAACCTGATGGAGTCTGCAAAAGACCTGAGACTGGGACGGAGATTTGTCTTCCAACAAGACAATGATCCAAAACAAAGCAAAATCTACAATGGAATGGTTCAAAAATAAACATATCCAGGTGTTAGAATGGCCAAGTCAAAGTCCAGACCTGAATCCAATCGAGAATCTGTGGAAAGAACTGAAAACTGCTGTTCACAAATGCTCTCCATCCAACCTCACTGAGCTCGAGCTGTTTTGCAAGGAGGAATGGGAAAAAATGTCAGTCTCTCGATGTGCAAAACTGATAGAGACATACCCCAAGCGACTTACAGCTGTAATCACAGCAAAAGGTGGCGCTACAAAGTATTAACTTAAGGGGGCTGAATAATTTTGCACGCCCAATTTTTCAGTTTTTGATTTGTTAAAAAAGTTTGAAATATCCAATAAATGTCGTTCCACTTCATGATTGTGTCCCACTTGTTGTTGATTCTTCACAAAAAAAGACAGTTTTATATCTTTATGTTTGAAGCCTGAAATGTGGCAAAAGGTCGCAAAGTTCAAGGGGGCCGAATACTTTCGCAAGGCACTGTATATTGTTCCTTCCTAAGAGGCAGACATTTATATTGTTCCTTCCTAAGAAGCAGGGGTTGATAGTGTTCCTTCCTAAGAGGCAGGGGTTGATAGTGTTCCTTCCTAAGAGGCAGGGGTTGATAGTGATTGTTACTGGTGTTTATTGTTTGCAGCAGTCCCTGGAGCGACAGAAGACGGCGGAGAAGGAGAGGCTGTTTCTGGTTTATGCGAAACAGTGGTGGAGAGAGTTTCTAGAGATCAGACAGGCCAACCAATCCAAACTGGTCAAGATCTTTGCTCAGGTCCTCACATTGTTAATACTTGTGTATTAATATAATACTGATGTGTTAGTGTTTAATAATATTCAAAAACATTGTTTTGTGTTTTTTAGGATGAGAATGGTGTCAACCGGACAGTGTGTTAGCCGTGCTGGGTGTTAGCCGTGCTGGGTGTTAGCCGTGCTGGGTGTTAGCCGTGCTGGGTGTTAGCCGTGCTGGGTGTCAGCCGTGCTGGGTGTCAACCGGACAGTGTGTCAACCGGACAGTGTGTCAGCCGGACAGTGTGTCAGCCGGACAGTGTGTCAACCGGACAGTGTGTCAACCGGACAGTGTGTCAACCGGACAGTGTGTCAACCGGACAGTGTGTCAACCGTGCTGGGTGTCAGCCGTGCTGGGTGTCAGCCGTGCTGGGTGTCAGCCGTGCTGGGTGTCAGCCGTGCTGGGTGTTAGCCGTGCTGGGTGTTAGCCGTGCTGGGTGTTAGCCGTGCTGGGTGTTAGCCGTGCTGGTTGTTAGCCGTGCTGGTTGTTAGCCGTGCTGGGTGTTAGCCGTGCTGGTTGTTAGCCGTGCTGGTTGTTAGCCGTGCTGGTTGTTAGCCGTGCTGGTTGTTAGCCGTGCGTTGCTGGGTGTCAACCCGACAGTGTGTCAGCCGTGCTGGGTGTCAACCGGACAGTGCGTTAGCCGTGCTGGGTGTTAGCCGTGCTGGGTGTTAGCCGTGCTGGGTGTTAGCCGTGCTGGGTGTTAGCTGTGTCGTGCTGGGTGTTAGCCGTGCCGTGCTGGGTGTTAGCCGTGCCGTGCTGGGTGTTAGCCGTGCCGTGCTGGGTGTTAGCCGTGCCGTGCTGGGTGTTAGCCGTGCCGTGCTGGGTGTTAGCCGTGCCGTGCTGGGTGTTAGCCGTGCCGTGCTGGGTGTTAGCCGTGCCGTGCTGGGTGTCAACCGGACAGTGTGTAAGCCGTGCTGGGTGTCAACCGGACAGTGTGTTAGCCGTGCTGGGTGTTAGCCGTGCTGGGTGTTAGCCGTGCTGGGTGTTAGCTGTGCCGTGCTGGGTGTTAGCCGTGCCGTGCTGGGTGTTAGCCGTGCCGTGCTGGGTGTTAGCCGTGCCGTGCTGGGTGTTAGCCGTGCCGTGCTGGGTGTTAGCCGTGCTGGGTGTTAGCCGTGCTGGGTGTTAGCCGGGCTGGGTGTTAGCCGTGCTGGGTGTTAGCCGTGCTGGGTGTTAGCCGGGCTGGGTGTTAGCCGGGCTGGGTGTTAGCCGGGCTGGGTGTTATCCGGGCTGTATTTGAACTTTGCTGTGTTGCTTGCAGGATGAGAACGGCGTCAACAGGCCGGTGTGTTCCTACGTGCGTGTCCTGCGCGCTGGTCGTCTCCTGGAGAGTCCCCGTCAGGCGGCCCGCTTCGTTAGCCTGCTGGGCCTGGAGAAAGCCCCCGTGGTGGGGGGAGGGGGCAAACAGGAGCAGTGGTGCTCCCTTCTCGCCTTCCTCTGTAGAAACAAGGTGAGGACTGGCTCTGTTCTGAACCACACACACAGCCGTAAGCATTTAGACAGCTGTAATGCTATGACGTCTTTAACCTCTGAACTCTGTGTTCTAATCGTCAGTGGTGGAATTGTAAAATAATTTATTTCTGAAACGGTTAAACGGTCTGTTATGAGAAGATTTATTTATATCCTGATGGACGGTTCTGGGATTTCCCCAGTGCAGCAGAATGAATAAATGCCTCTCCTCTTCTATCCTCTCCCCTCTCCTCTCCTCTTCTATCCTCTCCCCTCTCCTCTTCTATCCTCTCCCCTCTCCTCTTCTATCCTCTCCCCTCTCCTCTTCTATCCTCTCCCCTCTCCTCTTCTATCCTCTCCCCTCTCCTCTCCTCTTCTATCCTCTCCCCTCTCCTCTCCTCTTCTATCCTCTCCCCTCTCCTCTTCTATCCTCTCCCCTCTCCTCTTCTATCCTCTCCCCTCTCCTCTTCTATCCTCTCCCCTCCCCTCTCCTCTCATCTCTCCTCTCCTCCTCCTCTATCCTCTGAGACATGATGACCAGCCCTTTGGGTTAGAGTTAGGAACTGAGAGCAGACTGAGACATGATGACCAGCGCTGTGGGTTAGAGTTAGGAACTGAGACATGATGACCAGCCCTGTGGGTTAGAGTTAGGAACTGAGACATGATGACCAGCCCTGTGGGTTGGAGTTAGGAACTGAGAGCAGACTGAGACATGATGACCAGCGCTGTGGGTTAGAGTTAGGAACTGAAACATGATGACCAGCCCTGTGGGTTAGAGTTAGGAACTGAGACATGATGACCAGCCCTGTGGGTTAGAGTTAGGAACTGAGACATGATGACCAGCCCTGTGGGTTAGAGTTAGGAACTGAGACATGATGACCAGCCCTGTGGGTTGGAGTTAGGAACTGAGACCAGACTGAGACATGATGACCAGCCCTGTGGGTTAGAGTTAGGAACTGAGACATGATGACCAGCCCTGTGGGTTAGAGTTAGGAACTGAGACATGATGACCAGCCCTGTGGGTTGGAGTTAGGAACTGAGACCAGACTGAGACATGATGACCAGCCCTGTGGGTTAGAGTTAGGAACTGAGACATGATGACCAGCCCTGTGGGTTGGAGTTAGGAACTGAGACATGATGACCAGCCCTGTGGGTTAGAGTTAGGAACTGAGACATGATGACCAGCCCTGTGGGTTAGAGTTAGGAACTGAGACATGATGACCAGCCCTGTGGGTTAGAGTTAGGAACTGAGACATGATGACCAGCCCTGTGGGTTAGAGTTAGGAACTGAGACATGATGACCAGCCCTGTGGGTTAGAGTTAGGAACTGAGACATGATGACCAGCCCTGTGGGTTAGAGTTAGGAACTGAGACATGATGACCAGCCCTGTGGGTTAGAGTTAGGAACTGAGACATGATGACCAGCCCTGTGGGTTAGAGTTAGGAACTGAGACATGATGACCAGCCCTGTGGGTTAGAGTTAGGAACTGAGACATGATGACCAGCCCTGTGGGTTGGAGTTAGGAACTGAGAGCAGACTGAGACATGATGACCAGCGCTGTGGGTTAGAGTTAGGAACTGAGACATGATGACCAGCCCTGTGGGTTAGAGTTAGGAACTGAGACATGATGACCAGCCCTGTGGGTTAGAGTTAGGAACTGAGACATGATGACCAGCCCTGTGGGTTAGAGTTAGGAACTGAGACATGATGACCAGCCCTGTGGGTTGGAGTTAGGAACTGAGACCAGACTGAGACATGATGACCAGCCCTGTGGGTTAGAGTTAGGAACTGAGACATGATGACCAGCCCTGTGGGTTAGAGTTAGGAACTGAGACATGATGACCAGCCCTGTGGGTTGGAGTTAGGAACTGAGACCAGACTGAGACATGATGACCAGCCCTGTGGGTTAGAGTTAGGAACTGAGACATGATGACCAGCCCTGTGGGTTGGAGTTAGGAACTGAGACATGATGACCAGCCCTGTGGGTTAGAGTTAGGAACTGAGACATGATGACCAGCCCTGTGGGTTAGAGTTAGGAACTGAGACATGATGACCAGCCCTGTGGGTTAGAGTTAGGAACTGAGACATGATGACCAGCCCTGTGGGTTAGAGTTAGGAACTGAGACATGATGACCAGCCCTGTGGGTTAGAGTTAGGAACTGAGACATGATGACCAGCCCTGTGGGTTAGAGTTAGGAACTGAGACATGATGACCAGCCCTGTGGGTTAGAGTTAGGAACTGAGACATGATGACCAGCCCTGTGGGTTAGAGTTAGGAACTGAGACATGATGACCAGCCCTGTGGGTTGGAGTTAGGAACTGAGACATGATGACCAGCCCTGTGGGTTAGAGTTAGGAACTGAGACCAGACTGAGACATGATGTTTTTGGTGTTTCCAGGGAGACTGTGACATCTCTCTGATCTGATTGGTTGTGTGTTTCCAGGGCGACTGTGAGGACCATGCCACCCTGCTGTGCAGTCTGCTGCTGGGGTTCGGCCTGGATGCCTACGTGTGTGTTGGCACTAAGCCCAAGAGCCTGGCACACACATGGGTGATGACCAGGGGCACTGACAGCACCATCACCTTCTGGGAGAGCCTGACCGCACACAGGTGAGACTGAAGCCTGGTTCAGATACAACGGCCCCACCTGAGACGAGACACAACCAGACTGTTTCATAATGTTGTAGCTGACCTGAAGACGAGACGTTCAGATCAAAAAGACCAGCCCAGGGTCTTCCGAGTGGCCAGCGTTCTGAGGCACTGTATCGCAGTACTTGAGGCGTCACTACAGACCCGGGTTTGGTCACAGGCTGTGTCACAACCGGCCTTGACCGGGAGTTCCATAAAACGGTGCACAATTGGCTCACTCTAGCAACTCCATGTGGCGGGCCGGGCGCCTGCAGGCTGACTTCGATGGTCAGTTGAACAGTGTTTCCTCCGACACATTGGTGCGGCTGGCTTCTGGGTTAAACCGGCGTTGTTTCCTCTGACACGGTGGTGCGGCTGGCTTCCGGGTTAAACCGGCGTTGTTTCCTCCGACACATTGGTGCGGCTGGCTTCTGGGTTAAACCGGCGGTGTTTCCTCTGACACGGTGGTGCGGCTGGCTTCCGGGTTAAACCGGCGGTGTTTCTTCTGACACGGTGGTGCGGCTGGCTTCTGGGTTAAACCGGTTGTGTTTCCTCTGACACGGTGGTGCGGCTGGCTTCTGGGTTAAACCGGTTGTGTTTCCTCTGACACAGTGGTGCGGCTGGCTTCCGGGTTTAGCGGGCGGGTGTTAAGAAGTGCAGTTTGTCGGGTCATGTTTCAGAGGACACACGACTGGACCTTCGTCTCCAGAGCCCGTAGGGCAGTCGATGAGACAAGATGGAAGTTGGGGAGAAAAAAAATAATACCAGACACAGTTCAGACCGTTTCCATGGTAATGCTGCCTCTTTACAATGACATGATTTATTTGAAACAAAGTTGCCACTTGTTGTAGCAAGGTGTTGTAGCAGCTAGGTGTTGTAGCCGCTAGGTGTTGCAGCAGCTAGGTGTTGTAGCAGCCAGGTGTTGTAACAGCCAGGTGTTGTAGCCGCTAGGTGTTGTAGCCGCTAGGTGTTGTAGCCGCTAGGTGTTGTAGCCGCTATGTGTTGTAGCCGCTAGGTGTTGTAGCCGCTAGGTGTTGTAGCCGCAAGGCAACAAGGTGTTGTAGCCGCTAGGTGTTGTAGCCGCTAGGTGTTGTAGCCTCTAGGTGTTGTAGCCGCTAGGTGTTGTAGCCGCTAGGTGTTGTAGCAGCCAGGTGTTGTAGCCGCTAGGTGTTGTAGCAGCCAGGTGTTGTAGCAGCCAGGTGTTGTAGCAGCCAGGTGTTGTAGCAGCCAGGTGTTGTAGCCGCTAGGTGTTGTAGCCGCTAGGTGTTGTAGCCGCTAGGTGTTGTAGCAGCTAGGTGTTGTAGCAGCCAGGTGTTGTAGCCGCTAGGTGTTGTAGCAGCTAGGTGTTGTAGCAAACAAGTTTCATTCACCAGAAAAGTTACACACTTTGCGACTCGTCAAAGAAATATCAACAAGCTAGACTAGCTATTACTGCAGCAAAACAGCTAGCTATTACTGCAGCAAAACAGCTAGCTATTACTGCAGCAAAACAGCTAGCTATTACTGCAGCAAAACAGCTCGCTATTACTGCAGCAAAACAGCTCGCTATTACTGCAGCAAAACAGCTAGCTATTACTGCAGCAAAACAGCTAGCTATTACTGCAGCAAAACAGCTAGCTATTACTGCAGCAAAACAGCTAGCTATTACTGCAGCAAAACAGCTAGCTATTACTGCAGCAAAACAGCTAGCTATTACTGCAGCAAAACAGCTAGCTATTACTGCAGCAAAACAGCTAGCTGTCTGCTTGGCTAACTAGTTAGCTGCTTGGCTGAACACAGACAGTCAGCGCACTGTTCTCGCTAAATCGAGTCGCAAGTTTTTCGCTAAGATTTGACGTGTTGAATTTTGGAAACTCCAGCTAGCCAACATGAGATGTTCCTAAAACCACACTGTTTCAGATCAAACAAACTTCTGTTCTTCAACTGCATAAAACACATCAGAGGTGTTTTAAATGTGATGCTTAACAACACCTGCAACAATTAAGTCCTCTGTCTCTCTGGCGGAGTTTCTGATAGGTTAACGGAGTCCCCTTCACCAGGGTGCAGCATGGTTATGAATAGAGCTGCGATGATCCCTCACTCTAGTCTGTATGTCAGTGGCATGTCTGTTCTACACAATATATTTCTACCTATTCAACCATTTTTTGTTTCAGGTACCTCCACCAGGCCATTGACCCAGACGCCCCTCCCCTGGCCCCCCAGCCCCGCCCCTCCTATCCCTACAGGACCATCGGCTGTGTGTTCAACCACAGGTCCTTCCTGGCCAACTGCCAGCCGTCGGACGCCGTGGAACTCTGCTCGTTCGACTTCCACAACCAGTCCCAGTGGAAGGCTATGAGTGAGGAGGCTGTTGGCTCAGTCTGCTCCCCAGGCAGCACCACCTCTCTGCCCCCTCTACCTCCTCTCTGTGGCCCCTCCCTGGAGCCCAGCGCTGCCTCCAACCAGCTGGAACTGGAGCTGAGGTACCTGGTGGTGGAACACAGGAAGGTGAGAGTACGAACAACGGCGTACAGGTTGGCTCAGTTTAACCTGTAACACCTGTCAGAGCCCATACCTGTCAGAGCCCATACCTGTCAGAGCCCATACCTGTCAGTCATGTTGTGTCTCTACAGTACAGGATGTTAACATGGTGTCTGTGTGTCTAGTCATGTATATCTACAGTACAGGATGTTAACATGGTCTCTGTGTGTCTAGTCATGTATATCTACAGTACAGGATGTTAACATGGTCTCTGTGTGTCTAGTCATGTTGTGTCTCTACAGTACAGGATATTAACATGGTCTCTGTGTGTATATATTGGCTCATGGGTCTGTGTATCCACATCCAGACCCACACATACAGTCAGAGCCGGCTCTAGCCTTTTGGGGGCCCTAAGTGACATTTTGTCCCTCAAAAAAAGATCTCTGTGTCTGTATTATAGTAGATCTCTGTGTCTGTATTATAGTAGATCTCTGTGTCTGTATTATAGTAGATCTCTGTGTCTGTATTATAGTAGATCTCTGTGTCTGTATTATAGTAGATCTCTGTGTCTGTATTATAGTAGATCTCTGTGTCTGTATTATAGTAGATCTCTGTGTCTGTATTATAGTAGATCTCTGTGTCTGTATTATAGTAGATCTCTGTGTCTGTATTATAGTAGATCTCTGTGTCTGTATTATAGTAGAACTCTGTGTCTGTATTATAGTAGATCTCTGTGTCTGTATTATAGTATATCTCTGTGTCTGTATTATAGTAGATCTCTGTGTCTGTATTATAGTAGATCTCTGTGTCTGTATTATAGTAGATCTCTGTGTCTGTATTATAGTAGATCTCTAGGTCTGTATTATAGTAGATCTCCGTGTCTGTATTATAGTAGATCTCCGTGTCTGTATTATAGTAGATCTCTGTCTGTATTATAGTAGATCTCTGTGTCTGTATTATAGTAGATCTCTGTGTCTGTATTATAGTAGATCTCTGTCTGTATTATAGTAGATCTCTGTGTCTGTATTATAGTAGATCTCTGTGTCTGTATTATAGTAGATCTCTGTGTCTGTATTATAGTAGATCTCTGTGTCTGTATTATAGTAGATCTCTGTGTCTGTATTATAGTAGATCTCTGTGTCTGTATTATAGTAGATCTCTCTGTCTGTATTATAGTAGATCTCTGTGTCTGTATTATAGTAGATCTCTGTGTCTGTATTATAGTAGATCTCTGTGTCTGTATTATAGTAGATCTCTCTGTCTGTATTATAGTAGATCTCTGTGTCTGTATTATAGTAGATCTCTGTGTCTGTATTATAACAGATCTCTGTGTCTGTATTATAGTAGATCTCTGGGTCTGTATTATAGTAGATCTCTGTGTCTGTATTATAACAGATCTCTGTGTCTGTATTATAGTAGATCTCTGTGTCTGTATTATAGTAGATCTCTGTGTCTGTATTATAGTAGATCTCTGTGTCTGTATTATAGTAGATCTCTGTGTCTGTATTATAGTAGATCTCTGTGTCTGTATTATAGTAGATCTCTGTGTCTGTATTATAGTAGATCTCTGTATTATAGTAGATCTCTGTGTCTGTATTATAGTAGATCTCTGTGTCTGTATTATAGTAGATCTCTGTCTGTATTATAGTAGATCTCTGTGTCTGTATTATAGTAGATCTCTGTCTGTATTATAGTAGATCTCTGTGTCTGTATTATAGTAAATCTCTGTGTCTGTATTATAGTAGATCTCTGTGTCTGTATTATAGTAGATCTCTCTGTCTGTATTATAGTAGATCTCTGTGTCTGTATTATAGTAGATCTCTGTGTCTGTATTATAGTAGATCTCTGTGTCTGTATTATAGTAGATCTCTGTGTCTGTATTATAGTAGATCTCTGGGTCTGTATTATAGTAGATCTCTGTGTCTGTATTATAGTAGATCTCTGTGTCTGTATTATAGTAGATCTCTGTGTCTGTATTATAGTAGATCTCTGTGTCTGTATTATAGTAGATCTCTGTGTCTGTATTATAGTAGATCTCTGGGTCTGTATTATAGTAGATCTCTGTGTCTGTATTATAGTAGATCTCTGTGTCTCCCTCCAGGACCTTGGCCTGGCCACAGTGTGGGATGACCACCTGTCCTACGTCCTGTCCTCCGCCCTGGCGGCGTACGAGCTGGAGCGCTGCACGGGGACTTCCTGCGGTAACGAGGAGTTCCAGGATGCTGTGCGGAGGGCGGTGCCGGACGGACACACCTTCAAAGGTTTCCCCATCCACTTCCTGCACCACAACGCACGGCGAGCCTTCGCTACTTGCCTCAGGTAACTATAGCAACGCACCACAACGCACGGCGAGCCTTCACTACCTGCCTCAGGTAACTATAGCAACGCACCACAACGCACGGCGAGCCTTCGCTACCTGTCTCAGGTAACTATAGCAACGCACGGCAACACACGCGAGCCTTCGCTACTTGCCACCGGTAACTATAGCAACACACCGCAACACACGTCGAGCCTTCTCTTACCTGCCTCAGGTAACTATAGCAACGCTCCTCAACACACGTCGAGCCTTCTCTACCTGCCTCAGGTAACTATAGCAACGCTCCTCAACACACGTCGAGCCTTCTCTACCTGCCTCAGGTAACTATAGCAACGCTCCTCAACACACGTCGAGCCTTCTCTACCTGCCTCAGGTAACTATAGCAACACACCGCGCAACACACGTCGAGCCTTCGCTACTTGCCTCAGGTAACTATAGCAACGCTCCTCAACACACGTCGAGCCTTCGCTACTTGCCTCAGGTAACTATAGCAACGCTCCTCAACACATGTCGAGCCTTCGCTACTTGCCTCCGGTAACTATAGCAACACTGAATATTTCCAGCTTTTAGACACCTCACAATTTTATAAGTTGATCAGGTAAAAGAAGGACAGGAGAAGTGTGTGTTGTCGTGGATACTGAAGTGATGTGTGACTGTTGTTGTTTGGGCAGGTCTCCGTTCTGTGATGAGATAGTGTGTTGCCGTGGGGACCACGTGAGGCTGGCGGTGCGTGTCCGGGTGTTTGCGTACCCCGAGTCTGCCTGTGCCGTCTGGGTGATGTTCGCCTGCAAGTATCGTTCTGTACTCTGACCCCTGACCTTTGACACGCCCCCACCGTTGGAGGAACATCAAGTTTAAGGGACCAGGGACCTCCCCATACCATAATAACACCATACTGAAGGGCTGATACCATATCTATTGAATTACCAGGGACCTCCCCATACCATAATAACACCATACTGAAGGGCCGATACCATATCTATTGAATTACCAGGGACCTCCCCATACCATAATAACACCATACTTTAAAAAACAATTAACTGGTCTAGGAACAGTGGGTTAACTGGTCTAGGAACAGTGGGTTAACTGGTCTAGGAACAGTGGGTTAACTGGTCTAGGAACAGTGGGTTAACTGGTCTAGGAACAGTGGGTTAACTGGTCTAGGAACAGTGGGTTAACTGGTCTAGGAACAGTGGGTTAACTGGTCTAGGAACAGTGGGTTAACTGGTCTAGGAACAGTGGGTTAACTGGTCTAGGAACAGTGGGTTAACTGGTCTAGGAACAGTGGGTTAACTGGTCTAGGAACAGTGGGTTAACTGGTCTAGGAACAGTGAGTTAACTGGTCTAGGAACAGTGGGTTAACTGCCTTGTTCAGGGGCAGAACCACAGATTTGACAGACTTACTGTAGGTACCGATACCATATGTATTGCGATTCGATACTGTGATTTTATTGTTATTCCCAAACATGTAATATCCTGATATGTAACTATTGATTCACCCCGTCACTACAATTTGTTGTCTTTCTACTGTCTTATTACAGACTTTGTTTACTATATGAGAATGTATTTATAGCTACATATAATTTTTTCTAAATAAATTATTTACTTTTTAAAAAATTGAGTGAGTTTGAATTGTAATTTAACTAAATTTGATTGATCAGAAGTTGTTCCTGTTATCTAGTCAAACAGGTTTAATTACTAGAGTTTAAGCCCACCATGAAGGTAATAAACAGTAGATGTGTAGTAACATTGTTCCACCACTAGATGGCGAGTGAAGACCAGCAGAGACGGTGAACTGACTGAACTAAAGACTCCATCCATTCCTCCAGCAGTGATGCTGTTCAGTGTAATCACTGTCTAGAGAATACCGACCCTCTCATCCTCCTCACATCCACATCTACTGGACTGACTGAACTAAAGGCTCCATCCATTCCTCCAGTAGTGATGCTGATCAGTGTAATCACTGTCTAGAGAATACCGACCCTCTCATCCTCCTCACATCCACATCTACTGGACTGACTGAACTAAAGGCTCCATCCATTCCTCCAGTAGTGATGCTGATCAGTGTAATCACTGTCTAGAGAATACCGACCCTCTCATCCTCCTCACATCCACATCTACTGAACTGACTGAACTAAAGACTCCATCCAGAGAATACCGACCCTCTCATCCTCCTCACATCCACATCTACTGAACTGACTGAACTAAAGACTCCATCCATTCCTCCAGAAGTGATGCTGTTCAGTGTAATCACTGTCTAGAGAATACCGACCCTCTCATCCTCCTCACATCCACATCTACTGAACTGACTGAACTAAAGGCTCCATCCATTCCTCCAGCAGTGATGCTGTTCAGTGTAATCACTGTCTAGAGAATACCGACCCTCTCATCCTCCTCACATCCACATCTACTGAACTGACTGAACTAAAGACTCCATCCATTCCTCCAGCAGTGATGCTGTTCAGTGTAATCACTGTCTAGAGAATACCGACCCTCTCATCCTGCTCACATCCACATCTACTGAACTGACTGAACTAAAGGCTCCATCCAGAGAATACCGACCCTCTCATCCTCCTCACATCCACATCTACTGAACTGACTGAACTAAAGACTCCATCCAGAGAATACCGACCCTCTCATCCTCCTCACATCCACATCTACTGAACTGACTGAACTAAAGGCTCCATCCAGAGAATACCGACCCTCTCATCCTCCTCACATCCACATCTACTGAACTGACTGAACTAAAGGCTCCATCCAGAGAATACCGACCCTCTCATCCTCCTCACATCCACATCTACTGGACTGACAAACAAAATGATTCAGAAAACACCAGTTAAACACTTTACAACTAAGTTGATGGTATTTACAAAAAGCACTTTAGGATTCAAACCACAGATAATAAGTGAGAGATCTCCCAGACTTCCCAGTAGCTGGTGCTGTCCTTCCCAATAGCTGGTGCTGTCCTTCCCAGTAGCTGGTGTTGTCCTTCCCAGTAGCTGGTGTTGTCCTTCCCAGTAGCTGGTGCTGTCCTTCCCAGTAGCTGGTGCTGTCCTTCTCAGTAGCTGGTGCTGTCCTTCCCAGTAGCTGGTGCTGTCCTTCCCAGTAGCTGGTGCTGTCCTTCCCAGTAGCTGGTGCTGTCCTTCCCAGTAGCTGGTGCTGTCCTTCCCAGTAGCTGGTGCTGTCCTTCCCAGTAGCTGGTGCTGTCCTTCCCAGTAGCTGGTGCTGTCCTTCCCAGTAGCTGGTGCTGTCCTTCCCGGTAGCTGGTGCTGTCCTTCCCGGTAGCTGGTGCTGTCCTTCCCGGTAGCTGGTGCTGTCCTTCCCGGTAGCTGGTGCTGTCCTTCCCGGTAGCTGGTGCTGTCCTTCCCGGTAGCTGGTGTTGTCCTTCCCGGTAGCTGGTGCTGTCCTTCCCGGTAGCTGGTGCTGTCCTTCCCGGTAGCTGGTGCTGTCCTTCCCGGTAGATGGTGCTGTCCTTCCCGGTAGATGGTGCTGTCCTTCCCGGTAGCTGGTGCTGTCCTTCCCGGTAGCTGGTGCTGTCCTTCCCGGTAGCTGGTGCTGTCCTTCCCGGTAGCTGGTGCTGTCCTTCCCGGTAGCTGGTGCTGTCCTTACCGGTAGCTGGTTAACCGGTTCCTCTCAGTTAGATGGTAACTGGTTCCTCTCAGTTAGATGGTAACTGGTTCCTCTCAGTTAGATGGTATCCGGTTCCTCTCAGTTAGATGGTAACTGGTTCCTCTCAGTTAGATGGTAACTGGTTCCTCTCAGTTAGATGGTAACTGGTTCCTCTCGGATGGTAACTGGTTCCTCTCGGATGGTAACTGGTTCCTCTCAGTTAGATGGTAACTGGTTCCTCTCAGTTAGATGGTAACTGGTTCCTCTCAGTTAGATGGTATCCGGTTCCTCTCAGTTAGATGGTAACTGGTTCCTCTCGGATGGTAACTGGTTCCTCTCAGTTAGATGGTAACTGGTTCCTCTCAGATGGTAACTGGTTCCTCTCAGTTAGATGGTAACCGGTTCCTCTCAGATGGTAACTGGTTCCTCTCCGTTATCTGTGGTCACAAGTTGGAACTAAGACAGTTCCGTGGCTCAATGCCAGGCGTTTAACTTGGCTGTGAAGGACCAATGAATGAAGGCCAATCAAGGCTTGTGGAAAATACATAGGCTGATATTTCCCCGTTAATGTAGAATATGGATTAATAATCACTGAAATAAATGTTATATGCTATTATTACCAAAATCATAATGAACCATTTGTTTTTCTCTTAGTTCATGAAATAATGATCACAATGACACATTAAAGCATCAACAGATACATCCTGTTATGCTCTCTGGGTTCGTATGGACATCCAGGTAGATGTTCTGTCACCCAGCTGGTTACATGCTCTCTGGGTTCATATTGGACATCCAGGTAGATGTTCTGTCATCCAGCTGGTTACATGCTCTCTGGGTTCGTATGGACATCCAGGTAGATGTTCTGTCACCCAGCTGGTTACATGCTCTCTGGGTTCATATTGGACATCCAGGTAGATGTTCTGTCACCCAGCTGGTTACATGCTCTCTGGGTTCGTATTGGACATCCAGGTAGATGTTCTGTCATCCAGCTGGTTACATGCTCTCTGGGTTCGTATGGACATCCAGGTAGATGTTCTGTCATCCAGCTGGTTACATGTGATTTGTCATGAATGAAAGTTGATCTCTGAAGAGACCGGGGATCGCTCCGTATAAACATTCCCTCTGATTGATATCCTGAACTCTGCTGCTGTGGAGACTGACTGGACCCTGTAATAACCGTACCATCAATTAGTACGGACCAATCAATGAGCTAACGGCAGAATGAGCCTGATGGACTGTGGGTAGCTGCCAGCCCATATCGATTTACTTCAAACCAATTAGTGTTTTTTTGCAGAGCTGTGAAGGAGGATTGTTCTGATTGGTCCCTACACTGTCTGCTGTGAGCCGAGCAGCTCATCGACCGTCTCAGGTTACATCCTGCTCCTGTTGTTATATACAGATGCCCAGTCTAAAACCCCATTAATACAGACAGGACACAGGATGTTCTACCCAGTCTGAAACCTCATTAATACAGACAGGACACAGCCACAGGATGTTCTACCCAATCTAAAACCCCATTAATACAGACAGGACACAGGATGTTCTACCCAGTCTGAAACCCCATTAATACAGACAGGACACAGGATGTTCTACCCAATCTAAACCCCCATTAATACAGACAGGACACAGGATGTTCTACCCAATCTAAAACCCCATTAATACAGACAGGACACAGCCACAGGATGTTCTACCCAATCTGAAACCCCATTAATACAGACAGGACACAGGATGTTCTACCCAGTCTGAAACCTCATTAATACAGACAGGACACAGCCACAGGATGTTCTACCCAATCTGAAACCCCATTAATACAGACAGGCCACAGGATGTTCTACCCAGTCTGAAACCCCATTAATACAGACAGGCCACAGGATGTTCTACCCAATCTACAACCCCATTAATAAAGACAGGACACAGGATGTTCTACCCAATCTAAACCCCCATTAATACAGACAGGACACAGGATGTTCTACCCAGTCTGAAACCCCATTAATACAGACAGGACACAGGATGTTCTACCCAGTCTGAAACCCCATTAATACAGACAGGACACAGGATGTTCTACCCAGTCTGAAACCCCATTAATACAGACAGGACACAGGATGTTCTACCCAATCTGAAACCCCATTAATACAGACAGGCCACAGGATGTTCTACCCAATCTATACCCCCATTAATACAGACAGGCCACAGCCACAGGATGTTCTACCCAATCTAAAACCCCATTAATACAGACAGGCCACAGCATGTTCTACTCAATCTAAAATCCCATTAATACAGACAGGACACAGCCACAGGATGTTCTACCCAATCTAAAACCCCATTAATACAGACAGGCCACAGCCACAGGATGTTCTACCCAATCTAAAACCCCATTAATACAGACAGGCCACAGCATGTTCTACTCAATCTAAAATCCCATTAATACAGACAGGCCACAGGATGTTTTACCCAATCTAAACCCTATTCCTAGCACCCTATTCCTAGTGCACTAATTTTGTCCAGGGTCCATAGGGCTCTGTTCTAAAGTAGTGCACTATGTAGGGATAAGATACCATTTGACGAGCAGATATAATGGAGACACTTCAGTGCCACGTTGACATTACAGCAGTTCCAGACAGCTGTCCTGTGGTGCTGTTCTGTGGTGCTGTTCTGTGGTGCTGTTCTATGGCGTTGTCCTGTGGTGCTGACCTGTGGCGCTGTCCTGTGGTGCTGTCCTGTGGCGCTGTTCTGTGGTGCTGTCCTGTGGCGCTGTCCTGTGGTGCTGTCCTGTGGTGCTGTCCTGTGGCGCTGTCCTGTGCTGTTCTGTGGTGCTGTCCTGTGGCGCTGTCCTGTGGCGCTGTCCTGTGCTGTCCTGTGGCGCTGTCCCGTGGCGCTGTCCTGTGGCGCTGTCCTGTGGTGCTGTTCTGTGGTCCTGTCCTGTGGTGTTATGTGGTGCTGTCCTGTGGCGGTGTCCTGTGGTGTTCTGTGGTGGTGTTCTGTGGTGCTGTCCTGTGGCGCTGTTCTGTGGCGCTGTTCTGTGGCGCTGTCCTTTGGTGCTGTTGTGTGGTGCTGTCCTGTGGTGCTGTTCTGTGGCGTTGTCCTGTGGTGATGTCCTGTGGTGCTGTCCTGTGGTGCTGTTCTGTGGCGCTGTCCTGTGGTGCTGTTCTGTGGCGCTGTCCTGTGGTGCTGTTCTGTGGTGCTGTTCTGTGGTGCTGTCCTGTGGTGCTGTCCTGTGGTGCTGTTGTGTGGTGCTGTCCTGTGGTGCTGTTCTGTGGTCCTGTCCTGTGGTGTTATGTGGTGCTGTCCTGTGGTGCTGTTGTGTGGTGCTGTCCTGTGGTGCTGTCCTGTGGTGCTGTCCTGTGGTGCTGTCCTGTGGTGCTGTTCTGTGGAAAGCTACATGGATCTGTAGTTCTAATGACCTTTGTTGAAAAGGCCTGTCTGTCTGTAACTGGAAACAACCTGGAGTACAGCCAGGATGAGACTGACCACATGATTCATACTGGGAACTGTTCTGTCACCTACATGATTCATACTGAGAACTGTTCTGTCACCTACGTGATTCATACTGGGAACTGTTCTGTCACCTACATGATTCATACTGGGAACTGTTCTGTCACCTACGTGATTCATACTGAGAACTGTTCTGTCACCTACATGATTCATACTGAGAACTGTTCTGTCACCTACATGATTCATACTGAGAACTGTTCTGTCACCTACGTGATTCATACTGGGAACTGTTCTGTCACCTACATGATTCATACTGGGAACTGTTCTGTCACCTACATGATTCATACTGAGAACTGTTCTGTCACCTACGTGATTCATGCTGGGAACTGCTCTGTCACCTACATGATTCATAGTGGGAACTGTTCTGTCACCTACATGATTCATACTGGGAACTGTTCTGTCACCTACATGATTCATAGTGGGAACTGTTCTGTCACCTACATGATTCATAGTGGGAACTGTTCTGTCACCTACATGATTCATACTGGGAACTGTTCTGTCACCTACATGATTCATAGTGGGAACTGTTCTGTCACCTACATGATTCATACTGGGAACTGTTCTGTCACCTACATGATTCATACTGGGAACTGTTCTGTCACCTACATGATTCATACTGGGAACTGTTCTGTCACCTACATGATTCCTCATACTGGGAACTGTTCTGTCACCTACATGATTCCTCATACTGTGAACTGTTCTGTCACCTACAAGATTCCCCATACTGTGAACTGTTCTGTCACCTACATGATTCTGTCACCTACATGATTCCTATTTTGGGAGTGTGAGTGAGTTTGTGTGTCTGTTTGTTTTGTTGCCAAATATGCACAGTACTCTCCCCTAGATATGGAGGAGATAACCAGTACTCTCCACTAGATATGGAGGAGATAACCAGTACTCTCCACTAGATATGGAGGAGATAACCAGTACTCTCCCCTGGATATGGAGGAGATAACCAGTACTCTCCCCTGGATATGGAGGAGATAACAGGACTCTCCACTAGATATGGAGGAGATAACAGGACTCTCCCCTGGATATGGAGGAGATAGCAGGACTCTCCCCTGGATATGGAGGAGATAACAGGACTCTCCACTAGATATGGAGGAGATAACAGGACTCTCCACTAGATATGGAGGAGATAACCAGCACTCTTCACTAGATATGGAGGAGATAACCAGCACTCTTCACTAGATATGGTGGAGATAAACAGTACTCTCCACTAGATATGGAGGAGATAACAGTATTCTCCACTGGATATGGAGGAGATAACAGGACTCTCCCCTGGATATGGAGGAGATAACCAGTACTCTCCACTAGATATGGAGGAGATAACATGACTCTCCCCTAGATATGGGGGAGATAACAGGACTCTCCACTAGATATGGAGGAGATAACATGACTCTCCCCTGGATATGGGGGAGATAACAGGACTCTCCCCTGGATATGGAGGTGATAACAGGACTCTCCCCTGGATATGGAGGAGATAACAGGACTCTCCCCTGGATATGGAGGAGATAGCAGGACTCTCCACTGGATATGGAGGAGATAAACAGAACTCTCCCCTGGATATGGAGGAGATAACAGGACTCTCCACTAGATATGGAGGAGATAACCAGTACTCTCCACTGGATATGGAGGAGATAACAGGACTCTCCACTAGATATGGAGGAGATAACAGGACTCTCCACTAGATATGGAGGAGATAACCAGTACTCTCCACTAGATATGGAGGAGATAACAGGACTCTCCCCTGGATATGGAGGAGATAAACAGTACTCTTCACTGGATAAGGAGGAGATAACAGTACTCTCCCCCGGATATGGAGGAGATAACAGTACTCTCCACTGGATATGGAGGAGATAACAGTACTCTCCCCCGGATATGGAGGAGATAACAGTACTCTTCACTGGATATGGAGGAGATAACCAGTACTCTCCACTGGATATGGAGGAGATAACAGGACTCTCCACTGGATATGGAGGAGATAACCAGTACTTTTACTTTCCACTGGATATGGAGGAGATAACAGTACTTTCCACTGGATATGGAGGAGATAACAGTACTTTCCACTGGATATGGAGGAGATAAACATTATTGTGACATTGTTTTACAGGAATAATTTCCTTTTGTTCTGAATGGTAGACCAAGGCTTTCCTTCTGTTCTGAATGGTAGACCAAGGCTTTCCATCTGTTCTGAATGGTAGACCAAGGCTTTCCTTCTGTTCTGAATGGTAGACCAAGGCTTTTATTATGTTCTGAATGGTAGACCAAGGCTTTCCTTCTGTTCTGAATGGTAGACCAAGGCTTTCCATCTGTTCTGAATGGTAGACCAAGGCTTTCTTTCTGTTCTGAATGGTCGACCAAGGCTTTCCATCTGTCCTGAATGGTAGACCAAGACTTTCCTTCTGTTCTGAATGGTATACCAAGGCTTTTCTTCTGTTTTGAATGGTAGACCAAGGCTTTCCATCTGTCCTGAATGGTAGACCAAGGCTTTCCTTCTGTTCTGAAAGGTAGACCAAGGCTTTCCTTCTGTTCTGAATGGTAGACCAATGCTTTTTTCTGTTCTGAATGGTAGACCAAGGCTTTCCTTCTGTTCTGAATGGTAGACCAAGGCTTTCCATCTGTCCTGAATGGTAGACCAAGACTTTCCTTCTGTTCTGAATGGTATACCAAGGCTTTTCTTCTGTTTTGAATGGTAGACCAAGGCTTTCCATCTGTCCTGAATGGTAGACCAAGGCTTTCCTTCTGTTCTGAAAGGTAGACCAAGGCTTTCCTTCTGTTCTGAATGGTAGACCAATGCTTTTTTCTGTTCTGAATGGTAGACCAAGGCTTTCCTTCTGTTCTGAATGGTAGACCAAGGCCTTTCTTCTGTTCTGAATGGTAGACCAAGGCTTTCCTTCTGTTCTGAATGGTAGACCAAGGCTTTCCATCTGTTCTGAATGGTAGACCAAGGCTTTCTTTCTGTTCTGAATGGTCGACCAAGGCTTTCCATCTGTCCTGAATGGTAGACCAATGCTTTCCTTCTGTTCTGAACGGTAGACCAAGGCTTTTCTTCTGTTCTGAATGGTTGACCAAGGCTTTCCATCTGTCCTGAATGGTAGACCAAGGCTTTCCTTCTGTTCTGAAAGGTAGACCAAGGCTTTCCTTCTGTTCTGAATGGTAGACCAAGGCTTTCCATCTGTTCTGAATGGTAGACCAAGGCTTTCCTTCTGTTCTGAATGGTAGACCAAGGCTTTCCTTCTGTTCTGAATGGTAGACCAAGGCTTTCCATCTGTTCTGAATGGTAGACCATGGCTTTCCTTCTGTTCTGAATGGTAGACCAAGGCTTTTCTTCTGTTCAGAATGGTAAACCAAGGCTTTCATTTTTGTTCTGAATGGTAGACCAAGGCTTTCATTCTGTTCTGAATGGTAGACCAAGGCTTTCCATCTGTTCTGAATGGTAGGCCAAGGCTTTTCTTCTGTTCGGAATGGTAAACCAAGGCTTTCATTCTGTTCTGAATGGTAGACCAAGGCTTTCCATCTGTTCTGAATGGTAGACCAAGGCTTTCCTTCTGTTCTGAAAGGTAGACCAAGGCTTTCCTTCTGTTCTGAATGGTAGACCAAGGCTTTCCTTCTGTTCTGAATGGTAGACCAAGGCTTTTCTTCTGTTCGGAATGGTAAACCAAGGCTTTCCTTCTGTTCTGAATGGTAGACCAAGGCTTTTCTTCTTTTCGGAATGGTAAACCAAGGCTTTCATTCTGTTCTGAATGGTAGACCAAGGCTTTCCATCTGTTCTGAATGGTAGACCAAGGCTTTCCATCTGTTCTGAATGGTAGACCAAGGCTTTCCTTCTGTTCTGAATGGTAGACCAAGGCTTTCCATCTGTTCTGAATGGTAGACCAAGGCTCCTTCACGTTATCCCATATGTTTAGTAGTTAGAGAAACTGACTACTATACTAGTGAGCTCCCCAAGAGGAGAGACAGAACGGTTATGTTGGAAGAAACTGTAAAGGCTTCTGGGATAGACTGCAAGCAACATTTCACCCATTCTAAACCTTATTTACATATTTCATTTATGCAACCAAATTAACAGTGTCTGACTGCATGCCCTCTTTTCATTAGTGAACTAATAGATTTTAATCTATTGTTCTTTACATTAATTTGCAAGCTCATCAAAATGTCACACAGTGGTCTGTCTGACTGCTGCCTGTCTGTCTTTCTGTCTGCCTGATGCATGTCTGTCTGCCTGACACCTGTCTTTCTGTCTGTATGTCTGCTGCCTGCCTGTCTGACTGACTGCTGCCTGTCTGTCTTTCTGTCTGCCTGACACCTGTCTTTCTGTCTGTCTGTCTCACTGCTGCCTGTCTGTCTTTCTGTCTGCCTGACGCATGTCTGTCTGCCTGACACCTGTCTTTCTGTCTGTCTGTCTGCTGCCTGTCTGTCTGTCTGACTGACTGCTGCCTGTCTGTCTTTCTGTCTGTCTGTCTGACTGCTGCCTGTCTGTCTTTCTGTCTGCGTGACGCATGTCTGTCTGCTTGACACCTGTCTTTCTGTCTGTCTGACTGCTGTCTGTCTGTCTGTCTGACTGACTGCTGTCTGTCTGTCTGTCTGTCTGTCTGTCTGCCTGACACCTGTCTTTCTGTCTTTCTGTCTGCCTGTCTGACTGTCTGTATGTCTGCCTGACACCTGTCTGTCTGTCTGTCTGTCTGACTGTCTGTATGTCTGCCTGACACCTGTCTGTCTGTCTGTCTGCCTGACACCTGTCTGTCTGCCTGTCTCTAGAGTCCTCTACAACGGGCCCGTGAGCAGAGAGGACAAAATATCTTTCTGAAGCACGTCCCTGTCCTGTCCTTATTGTCTGGAACAAAGCTCCTTTATGAATCCAAGGGGAAAGTGACTCTCCACTAGATACGGAGGAGGAAGAGGAACATCAAGTCAAAACACTTCAGAGTTTCAGCGTTTTTTCTGTTTTCCTTTTTCTTTAATTTGCAGGAAAGGAAATAAATTACCGGAGAACACCTGAATATTTTTTGAGCACCCCCTTCCCTCCCCAGAAAACCAAATTACTCAGCAAACTTATCGCTTGCCGTAGCAAGACTGTTATTAAAGAAAACAATCAGAGCAGCTGGATTAATCTCTGGCAGCCGCCTTATCTTCAAGCAGCACCTTTGTTATTTCCTGATGAGCGGCTGCTTTTCCTGCCACAACGTAGCACACCTCACTGCCCCCTTTCATCTCTCTATGGGCCCGTTCAGTTTATTAAAACACCTTCGTTTCTGAAGAACAGAGAGAAGACCAAGGCAAACAATAAGGTCAGGCAATCTCCTCTCCTCCAGCAGCCAGACAGCCAGGCGTTCAGGGAGTCAGCCAGCCTGCCAGTCAACCAGCCAGCCATCCAGCTAGCCAGCCAGTCAGACGGCCAGCCAGCCTTCCAGTCAACCAGCCAGCCATCCAGCTAGCCAGCCAGCCAAACAGCCAGGCATTCAGGGAGTCAGCCAGCCTGCCAGTCAGCCAGCCAGTCAGACAGCCAGGCATTCAGGGAGTCAGCCTGCCAGTCAACCAGCCAGCCAGCCAGTCAGACAGCCAGGCATTCAGGGAGTCAGTCAGCCTGACAGTCAACCAGCCAGCCAGCCAGTCAACCAGCCAGCCAGCCAGCCAGTCAGACAGCCAGGCATTCAGGGAGTCAGCCAGCCTGCCAGTCAACCAGCCAGCCAGCCAGTCAGACAGCCAGGCATTCAGGGAGTCAGCCAGTCAGCTAGCCAACCAGCCAGTCAACCAGCCAGTCAACCAGCCAGCCAGTCAACCCGGGCTACAGGGCTGAGGAGGATGGGAGCTGGTAGTCAGTCAATCAGTGTATTAGGGCTGGGGGGTTCTGCAGGGCTGAGGAGGATGGGAGCTGGCAGGCAGTCAGTGTATTAGGGCTGGGGGGCTCTGCAGGGCTGAGGAGGATGGGAGCTGGTAGTCAGTCAGTCAGTGTATTAGGGCTGGGGGGATCTGCAGGGCTGAGGAGGATGGGAGCTGGTAGTCAGTCAGTGTATTAGGGCTGGTGGGCTCTGCAGGGCCGCGGAGGATGGGAGCTGGTAGTCAGTCAGTGTATTAGGGCTGGGGGGCTCTGCAGGGCTGAGGAGGATGGGAGCTGGCAGGCAGTCAGTGTATTAGGGCTGGGGGGTTCTGCAGGGCTGAGGAGGATGGGAGCTGGCAGGCAGTCAGTGTATTAGGGCTGGGGGGCTCTGCAGGGCTGAGAAGGATGGGAGCTGGCAGGCAGTCAGTGTATTAGGGCTGGGGGGCTCTGCAGGGCTGAGGAGGATGGGAGCTGGCAGGCAGTCAGTGTATTAGGGCTGGGGGGCTCTGCAGGGCTGAGAAGGATGGGAGCTGGCAGGCAGTCAGTGTATTAGGGCTGGGGGGCTGAGGAGGATGGGAGCTGGTAGTCAGTCAGTGTATTAGGGCTGGGGGGCTCTGCAGGGCTGAGGAGGATGGGTGCTGGGCTGGATTCTAGGATGCCAGTCAGTGTAGGTTGTATCAGGTCATTCATGCAGGGTGCTGGGCTGGATTCTAGGATGTCAGTGTGGGTTGTATCAGGTTGTATCAGGTCTGACGGTGGGTTGTATCAGGTCTGACGGTGGGTTGTATCAGGTCTGACAGTGGGTTGTATCAGGTCTGACGGTGGGTTGTATCAGGTTGTATCAGGTCTGACGGTGGGTTGTATCAGGTCTGACAGTGGGTTGTATCAGGTCTGACGGTGGGTTGTATCAGGTGGGTTGTATCAGGTCTGACAGTGGGTTGTATCAGGTCTGACAGTGGGTTGTATCAGGTCTGACGGTGGGTTGTATCAGGTTGTATCAGGTCTGACAGTGGGTTGTATCAGGTCTGACAGTGGGTTGTATCAGGTCTGACGGTGGGTTGTATCAGGTCTGATGGTGGGATGTATCAGGTTGTATCAGGTTGAATCAGGTCTGACAGTGGGTTGTATCAGGTCTGACAGTGGGTTGTATCAGGACTGACGGTGGGTTGTATCAGGTCTGACGGTGGGTTGTAGCAGGTCTGACGGTGGGTTGTATCAGGTCTGACGGTGGGTTGTATCAGGTCTGACAGTGGGTTGTATCAGGTCTGACGGTGGGTTGTATTAACGGGGTAACAGATTGGTCTTCATATCTCTCTTTTGACCCTGCTGCTACTCACCACTCGTTGTTGACAGCAACAGTTGTCACAAAGTGCTGAAACAGAAACCCAGCCTAAAACCCCTAACACCAGGTCAGAATGATGGAGCGTAGCCCCAGCCTAAAATCCCTAACACCAGGTCACAATGATGGAGCGTAGCCCCAGCCTAAAACCCCTAAGACCAGGTCACAATGATGTAGCGTAGCCCCAGCCTAAAATCCCTAAGACCAGGTCACAATGATGTAGCGTAGCCCCAGCCTAAAACCCCTAAGACCAGGTCACAATGATGGAGCGTAGCCCCAGCCTGAAACCCCTAAGACCAGGTCACAATGATGGAGCGTAGCACAGGCTTGTTGGTTGAATGATCATAGTTTGACCTTTCACCTTTGCTCTCTCTACCAGCCCGCCAGGTCAGGCAATCTCCTGGACCTGTCATCTCTACAGACTACCACAGCCCCTCATCAGTCCGGTTCTGACTGGTTTCATCAGTCCAGTACTGACTGGATTCATCAGTCCAGTACTGACTGGTTTCATCAGTCCAGTTCTGACTGGTTCCCTGACTGTAGTCCCTGTTGAATTCATCAGTCCAGTTCTGACTGGTTTCATCAGTCCAGTACTGACTGGTTTCATCAGTCCAGTACTGACTGGTTTCATCAGTCCAGTTCTGACTGGTTTCATCAGTCCAGTACTGACTGGTTTCATCAGTCCAGTACTGACTGGTTCCCTGACTGTAGTCCTGATGAATTCATCAGTCCAGTACTGACTGGTTCCCTGACTGTAGTCCTGGTGAATTCATCAGTCCAGTTCTGACTGGTTTCATCAGTCCAGTTCTGACTGGTTTCATCAGTCCAGTACTGACTGGTTTCATCAGTCCAGTACTGACTGGTTCTCTGACTGTAGTCCTGGTGAATTCATCAGTCCAGTTCTGACTGGTTTCATCAGTCCAGTACTGACTGGTTTCATCAGTCCAGTACTGACTGGTTTCATCAGTCCAGTACTGACTGGTTTCATCAGTCCAGTACTGACTGGTTTCATCAGTCCAGTACTGACTGGTCCCCTGACTATAGTCCTTGGTGAATTCATCAGTCCAGTACTGACTGGTTTCATCAGTCCAGTACTGACTGGTCCCCTGACTATAGTCCTTGGTGAATTCATCAGTCCAGTACTGACTGGTTTCATCAGTCCAGTACTGACTGGTTTCATCAGTCCAGTACTGACTGGTTTCATCAGTCCAGTTCTGACTGGTTTCATCAGTCCAGTACTGACTGGTTTCATCAGTCCAGTTCTGACTGGTTTCATCAGTCCAGTACTGACTGGTTCCCTGACTGTGGTCCTTGGTGAATTCATCAGTCCAGACACCAGCCTTTCCTTAAAGCATCCCAGCCAGGTAACACTGTTAGTTTGTGTTCAGCACTCATTGTTTGGTGTAGAATGCATGATTCGGATCACATAACACACGCCTTGGCCTTTTTAATGTGCTGCAGGGGGAGAGCAGTGATACACATCGAGTAACGAGACTATGATGAATGGTGGTGCAGGTGGAGAGAGAGATGTTCTCTTGTAGGTCTGTAGTAGCAGATACCTTGTTGGTTTTTCACACCACTACTCTCTCTCTTAATTGTTTTTAATTGTATTTTATATATTTTAGGGGGTAGGTCAGATTTAACATTTTAGGGGGTGGATCAGATTTAATATTTTAGGGGGTAACCAAAAAAGTGTTAAACAAATCAAAATAATTTTGAGATTCTTCGAATAGCCACCCTTTGCCTTGATGACAGTTTTGCACACTTTTGGCATTCTCGTAACCAGCTTCACCTGGAAAGCTTTTCCAACAGTCTTGAAGGAGTTCCCTCATATGCTGAGCATTTGTTGGCTGCTTTTCCTTCACTCTGCGGTCCGACTCATCCCAAACCTTCTCACAGAGATGAACCTGCAGAAGAGTCCCCTAAGCAAGCTAGACCCAACCATGAGAAAACAAAAAGATAATTACTTGTCACATTGGAAAGAATCAACTAAAAAACAGAGCAAACTAGAATGCTATTTGGCCCTAAACAGAGAGTACACAGTGGCAGAATACTTGACCACTGTGATTGACCCAAACATAAGGAAATCTTTGACTATGTACAGACTCAGTGAGCAAAGCCTTGCTATTGAGGAAGGCCGCCGTAGGCAAACCAGGCTCTCAAGAGAACACAGGCTATGTGCGCACTTTCCCATGCCAATAAAGCCCTTAAATTGAATTGAGCGAGCGAGAGAGAGAGAGAGATAGACACAGAGGGAGAATGAACTCTCAGGTTCCCTGGCATACAAGAACGACAAGTGCTGAATGTGAAAGCACAGGCTCTAAAATGGCTGTTCTGCTCTGTCTGAATTCCCCTGCCTGTGCCATATTACATATCTGTGTTCCAGTGATATTTCTCTTTGAAATGTAGGCCACCTCCGCGTAGAGGGAAAAGACCAAGACCCATCTAATGTAGGCCACCTCCGGTAGAGGGAAAAGACCAAGACCCATCTAATGTAGGCCACCTCCACGTAGAGGGAAAAGACGGTGACCCATCTAATGTAGGCCACCTCCGGTAGAGGGAAAAGACGGTGACCCATCTAATGTAGGCCACCTCCGGTAGAGGGAAAAGACGAAGACAGCGACCCATCTAATGTAGGCCACCTCCGCGTAGAGGGAAAAGACCAAGACCCATCTAATGTAGGCCACCTCCGCGTAGAGGGAAAAGAAGAAGACAGCGACCCATCTAATGTAGGCCACCTCCGCGTAGAGGGAAAAGACCAAGACCCATCTAATGTAGGCCACCTCCGCGTAGAGGGAAAAGACCAAGACCCATCTAATGTAGGCCACCTCCGGTAGAGGGAAAAGACCAAGACCCATCTAATGTAGGCCACCTCCACGTAGAGGGAAAAGACCAAGACCCATCTAATGTAGGCCACCTCCGGTAGAGGGAAAAGACGAAGACCCATCTAATGTAGGCCACCTCCGGTAGAGGGAAAAGACCAAGACCCATCTAATGTAGGCCACCTCCGGTAGAGGGAAAAGACCAAGACCCATCTAATGTAGGCCACCTCCGCGTAGAGGGAAAAGACGGTGACCCATCTAATGTAGGTCACCTCCGGTAGAGGGAAAAGACGGCGACCCATCTAATGTAGGCCACCTCCGCGTAGAGGGAAAAGACGGTGACCCATCTAATGTAGGTCACCTCCGGTAGAGGGAAAAGACGGAGACCCATCTAATGTAGGCCACCTCCGGTAGAGGGAAAAGACCAAGACCCATCTAATGTAGGCCACCTCCGGTAGAGGGAAAAGACGAAGACCCATCTAATGTAGGCCACCTCCGCGTAGAGGGAAAAGACGGTGACCCATCTAATGTAGGTCACCTCCGGTAGAGGGAAAAGACCAAGACCCATCTAATGTAGACCACCTCCGGTAGAGGGAAAAGACGAAGACCCATCTAATGTAGGCCACCTCCGCGTAGAGGGAAAAGACGGTGACCCATCTAATGTAGGTCACCTCCGGTAGAGGGAAAAGACGGCGACCCATCTAATGTAGGCCACCTCCGGTAGAGGGAAAAGACGGCGACCCATCTAATGTAGGCCTCCTCCGGTAGAGGGAAAAGACCAAGACCCATCTAATGTAGACCACCTCCACGTAGAGGGAAAAGATGAAGACCCATCTAATGTAGACCACCTCCGCGTAGAGGGAAAAGACCAAGACTGCGACCCATCTAATGTAGGCCACCTCCGCGTAGAGGGAAAAGACCAAGACCCATCTAATGTAGACCACCTCCGGTAGAGGGAAAAAACTGCGACTCATCTAATGTAGGCTCCCTCCGGTAGAGGGAAAAGACGGCGACCCATCTAATGTAGGCCACCTCCGGTAGAGGGAAAAGACCAAGACCCATCTAATGTAGACCACCTCCGGTAGAGGGAAAAGACGGCGACCCATCTAATGTAGGCCACCTCCGTGTAGAGGGAAAAGACCAAGACCCATCTAATGTAGACCACCTCCGGTAGAGGGAAAAGACCAAGACCCATCTAATGTAGACCACCTCCGGTAGAGGGAAAAGACGGCGACCCATCTAATGTAGGCCACCTCCGTGTAGAGGGAAAAGACCAAGACCCATCTAATGTAGACCACCTCCGGTAGAGGGAAAAGACCAAGACCCATCTAATGTAGACCACCTCCGCATAGAGGGAAAAGACGAAGACCCATCTAATGTAGGCCACCTCCGGTAGAGGGAAAAGACCAAGACCCATCTAATGTAGGCCACCTCCGGTAGAGGGAAAAGACGAAGACAGCGACCCATCTAATGTAGGCCACCTCCGCGTAGAGGGAAAAGAAGAAGAGATCTGCTGGTGTGGTTCTACCTGGCTGAGGATAGCGGTACTACACTAGAGATCTGCTGGTGTGGTTCTACCTGGCTGAGGATAGCGGTACTACACTAGAGATCTGCTGGTGTGGTTCTACCTGGCTGAGGATAGCGGTACTACACTAGAGATCTGCTGGTGTGGTTCTACCTGGCTGAGGATAGCGGTACTAACTAGAGATCTGCTGGTGTGGTTCTACCTGGCTGAAGATAGCGGTACTACACTAGAGATCTGCTGGTGTGGTTCTACCTGGCTGAGGATAGCGGTACTACACTAGAGATCTGCTGGTGTGGTTCTACCTGGCTGAGGATAGCGGTACTACACTAGAGATCTGCTGGTGTGGTTCTACCTGGCTGAGGATAGCGCTACTACACTAGAGATCTGCTGGTGTGGTTCTACCTGGCTGAGGATAGCGGTACTAACTAGAGATCTGCTGGTGTGGTTCTACCTGGCTGAGGATAGCGGCACTACACTAGAGATCTGCTGGTGTGGTTCTACCTGGCTGAGGATAGCGGTACTACACTAGAGATCTGCTGGTGTGGTTCTACCTGGCTGAGGATAGCGGTACTAACTAGAGATCTGCTGGTGTGGTTCTACCTGGCTGAGGATAGCGGTACTACACTAGAGATCTGCTGGTGTGGTTCTACCTGGCTGAGGATAGCGGTACTACACTAGAGATCTGCTGGTGTGGTTCTACCTGGCTGAGGATAGCGGTACTACACTAGAGATCTGCTGGTGTGGTTCTACCTGGCTGAGGATAGCGGTACTACACTAGAGATCTGCTGGTGTGGTTCTACCTGGCTGAGGATAGCGGTACTACACTAGAGATCTGCTGGTGTGGTTCTACCTGGCTGAGGATAGCGGTAGTACACTATAAATCTGCTGGTGTGGTTCTACCTGGCTGAGGATAGATGTACTACACTAGAGATCTGCTGGTGTGGTTCTACCTAGCTGAGAATAGCTGTACTACACTAGAGATCTGCTGGTGTGGTTCTACCTGGCTGAGGATAGCGGTACTACACTAGAGATCTGCTGGTGTGGTTCTACCTGGCTGAGGATAGCGGTACTACACTAGAGATCTGCTGGTGTGGTTCTACCTGGCTGAGGATAGCGGTACTACACTAGAGATCTGCTGGTGTGGTTCTACCTGGCTGAGGATAGCTGTACTAACTAGAGATCTGCTGGTGTGGTTCTACCTGGCTGAGGATAGCGGTACTACACTAGAGATCTGCTGGTGTGGTTCTACCTGGCTGAGGATAGCGGTACTAACTAGAGATCTGCTGGTGTGGTTCTACCTGGCTGAGGATAGCTGTACTAACTAGATATCTGCTGTTGTGGTTCTACCTGGCTGAGGATAGCTGTACTAACTAGAGATCTTCTGGTGTGTTTCTACCTGGCTGAGGATAGCGGTACTAACTAGAGATCTGCTGGTGTGGTTCTACCTGGCTCAGGATAGCGGTATTACTATCTTTACAACCAAACCTCAATTACTATCTTTACAACCAGACCCCAATTAATATCTTTACAACCAGACCCCAATTACTATCGTTACAACCAGACTATCAACAATTACTATCTTTACAACCAGACTATCAACAATTACTATCTTTACAACCACACTGTCAACAATTACTATCTTTACAACCAGACCCCAATTACTGTCTTTACAACCAGACTGTCAACAATTACTATCTTTACAACCAGACTGTCAACAATTACTATCCTTACAACCAGACTGTCAACAATTACTATCTTTACAACCAGACCCCAATTACTGTCTTTACAACCAGACTGTCAACAATTACTATCTTTACAACCAGACTATCAACAATTACTATCTTTACAACCAGACCCCAATTACTATCTTTACAACCAGACTATCAACAATTACTATCTTTACAACCAGACTATCAACAATTACTATCTTTACAACCAGACTGTCAACAATAACTATCTTTACAACCAGACCTCAATTACTATCTTTACAACCAGACTGTCAACAATTATTATCTTTACAACCAGACTGTCAACAATTACTATCTTTACAACCAGACTGTCAACAATTACTATCTTTACAACCAGACCTCAATTACTATCTTTACAACCAGACCCATTTACTATCTTTACAACCAGACCCCAATTACTATCTTTACAACCAGACCCCAATTACTGTCTTTACAACCAGACTATCAACAATTACTATCTTTACAACCAGACTATCAACAATTACTATCTTTACAACCAGACATCAATTAATAAGAGACGCTGCCCTCCATCGCTCTGTCTCTCTGTACGTCTCTCTGTCTCTGTCTCTCTCTGTCTCTCTCTCGCTCTCCCTCTCTCTCTCTCCTTCTCTGTCTGTCTCTGTCTCGCTCTCCCTATGTCTCGCTCACTGTATCTCTCTCTCTCTCTGTCTCGCTCACTGTATCTCTCTCTCCCTCTGTCTCGCTCACTGTATCTCTCTCTGTCTCTCTGCAGCTGCACACTTAAGGCCCATGTTGTATTAGTCTGCTAAGAAGGGGCAGGGCGCAGGGAGAGAGGAAGGGAGGGGGAAGAGATGAGAAGACAAAGACAAGGCTTCGCTGCAGCAACGTTCAGACCTCATTAACTTTTGTCTTGTCGTAACAGACAGACCTCTCAGATTATAGAGCTGTCCATCTACTCTGTTCCTCTCCCTCCCCTTTCCTCTCCCTCTCCTCCTCTTCAACCCCTCCTCCTCTTCTCCCTCTCTTCCTCCCCTCTCCTCACCAACCCCTCCTCCTCTCCTCATGACTCCTCCACCACTCTCCTCTCCCTCTCCTCTGCTCCCCTCTTCTCCTCTCCCCTCATCTCCTCTCCTCTTCTCCCCTTATCTCCTCTCCTCTCTACAGTATTACTCAGAGAAAGAGAGATATTGTATATTTTATCATACCATCTCTTTGTTGCAGCACTGTATCACCAATAGCAAGATTTCTTTGACATTGTAAAAGGAATTGACATTGTAAAAGGAATTACTGTGGTCCACTTGGGATAAGCTTCATATAGGACAGAGGATATGTCTTCAGATCCTGGCTGGTAGAGGAGGTTGTGTATGTAACTGTCTGGCTGGTATAGGAGGTTGTCTATGTAACTGTCTGGCTGGTAGAGGAGGTTGTCTATGTAACTGTCTGGCTGGTAGAGGAGGTTGTCTATGTAACTCTCTGGCTGGTAGAGGAGGTTGTCTATGTAACTGTTTGGCTGGTAGAGGAAGTTGTCTATGTAACTGTCTGGCTGGTAGAGGAGGTGGTCTAACTGTCTGGCTGGTAGAGGAGGTTGTCTATGTAACTGTCTGGCTGGTAGAGGAAGTTGTCTATGTAACTGTCTGGCTGGTAGAGGAGGTGGTCTAACTGTCTGGCTGGTATAGGAGGTTGTCTATGTAACTGTCTGGCTGGTAGAGGAGGTTGTCTATGTAACTGTCTGGCTGGTAGAGGACGTTGCCTATGTAACTGTCTGGCTGGTAGAGGAGGTTGTCTATGTAACTGTCTGGCTGGTAGAGGAGGTTGTCTATGTAACTGTCTGGCTGGTAGAGGAGGTTGTCTATGTAACTGTCTGGCTGGTATAGGAGGTTGTCTATGTAACTGTCTGGCTGGTAGAGGAGGTTGTCTATGTAACTGTCTAGCTGGTAGAGGAGGTTGTCTATGTAACTGTCTGGCTGGTAGAGGAGGTTGTCTAACTGTCTGGCTGGTATAGGAGGTTGTCTATGTAACTGTCTGGCTGGTAGAGGAGGTTGTCTATGTAACTGTCTGGCTGGTATAGGAGGTTGTCTATGTAACTGTCTGGCTGGTGTAGGAGGTTGTCTAACTGTCTGGCTGGTATAGGAGGTTGTCTATGTAACTGTCTGGCTGGTATAGGAGGTTGTCTAACTGTCTGGCTGGTATAGGAGGTTGTCTATGTAACTGTCTAGCTGGTAGAGGAGGTTGTCTATGTAACTGTCTGGCTGGTAGAGGAGGTTGTCTAACTGTCTGGCTGGTATAGGAGGTTGTCTATGTAACTGTCTGGCTGGTAGAGGAGGTTGTCTATGTAACTGTCTGGCTGGTATAGGAGGTTGTCTATGTAACTGTCTGGCTGGTATAGGAGGTTGTCTAACTGTCTGGCTGGTAGAGGAGGTTGTCTATGTAACTGTCTGGCTGGTATAGGAGGTTGTCTATGTAACTGTCTGGCTGGTAGAGGAGGTTGTCTATGTAACTGTCTAGCTGGTAGAGGAGGTTGTCTATGTAACTGTCTGGCTGGTAGAGGAGGTTGTCTAACTGTCTGGCTGGTATAGGAGGTTGTCTATGTAACTGTCTGGCTGGTATAGGAGGTTGTCTATGTAACTTTCTGGCTGGTATAGGAGGTTGTCTAACTGTCTGGCTGGTATAGGAGGTTGTCTATGTAACTGTCTGGCTGGTATAGGAGGTTGTCTAACTGTCTGGCTGGTATAGGAGGTTGTCTAACTGTCTGGCTGGTATGTAGGCTGTCTATGTAACTATCTGGCTGGTGTAGGAGGTTGTCTAACTGTCTGGCTGGTAGAGGAGGTTGTCTATGTAACTGTCTGGCTGGTAGAGGAGGTTGTCTATGTAACTGTCTGGCTGGTAGAGGAGGTTGTCTAACTGTCTGGCTGGTATAGGAGGTTGTCTAACTGTCTGGCTGGTAGAGGAGGTTGTCTATGTAACTATCTGGCTGGTATAGGAGGTTGTCTATGTAACTGTCTGGCTGGTATAGGAGGTTGTCTAACTATCTGGCTGGTAGAGGAGGTTGTCTATGTAACTGTCTGGCTGGTAGAGGAGGTTGTCTATGTAACTATCTGGCTGGTAGAGGAGGTTGTCTAACTGTCTGGCTGGTAGAGGAGGTTGTCTAACTGTCTGGCTGGTATAGGAGGTTGTCTAACTGTCTGGCTGGTAGAGGAGGTTGTCTATGTAACTGTCTGGCTGGTATAGGAGGTTGTCTATGTAACTGTCTAGCTGGTAGAGGAGGTTGTCTATGTAACTGTCTGGCTGGTATAGGAGGTTGTCTATGTAACTGTCTGGCTGGTATAGGAGGTTGTCTATGTAACTGTCTGGCTGGTAGAGGAGGTTGTCTATGTAACTGTCTGGCTGGTAGAGGAGGTTGTCTATGTAACTGTCTGGCTGGTAGAGGAGGTTGTCTATGTAACTGTCTGGCTGGTATAGGAGGTTGTCTATGTAACTGTAAGGCTGGGAATAGGGGGTAGGACTATGGGGAATAAGGCTGGGAATAGGGGGTAGGACTATGGGGAATAAGGCTGGGAATAGGGGGTAGGACTATGGGGAATAAGGCTGGGAATAGGGGGTAGGACTATGGGGAATAAGGCTGGGTATAGGGGATAGGACTATGGGGTATAAGGCTGGTTATAGGGGGTAGGACTATGCAGAATAAGGCTGGGTATAGGGGGTAGGACTATGGGGAATAAGGCTGGGAATAGGGGGTAGGACTATGGGGAATAAGGCTGGGAATTAGGGGGTAGGACTATGGGGAATAAGGCTAGGTATAGGGGGTAGGACTATGGGGAATAAGGCTGGGAATTAGGGGGTAGGACTATGGGGAATGAGGCTGGAATAGGGGGTAGGACTATGGGGAATGAGGCTGGGAATAGGGGGTAAGACTATGGGGAATAAGGCTGGGAATAGGGGGTAGGGCTATGGGGAATAAGGCTGGGAATAGGGGGTAGGACTATGGGGAACAAGGCTGGGTATAGGAGGTAGGGCTATGGGGAATAAGGCTGGGGGTAGGGCTATGGGGAATAAGGCTGGGAATAGGGGGTAGGACTATGGGGAATAAGGCTGGGAATAGGGGGTAGGACTATGGGGAATAAGGCTGGGAATAGGGGGTAGGGCTATGGGGAATAAGGCTGGGTATAGGGGGTAGGGCTATGGGGAATAAGGCTGGGAATTAGGGGGTAGGACTATGGGGAATAAGGCTGGGAATAGGGGGTAGGACTATGGGGAATAAGGCTGGGAATAGGGGGTAGGACTATGGGGAATAAGGCTGGGAATAGGGGGTAGGGCTATGGGGAATAAGGCTGGGAATAGGGGGTAGGACTATGGGGAATAAGGCTGGGAATAGGGGGTAGGACTATGGGGAATAAGGCTGGGAATAGGGGTAATAAGGCTGGGAATAGGGGGTAGGACTATGGGGAATAAGGCTGGGTATAGGGGGTAGGACTATGGGGAATAAGGCTGGGAATAGGGGGTAGGGCTATGGGGAAAAAGGCTGGGAATAGGGGGAATAAGGCTGGGTATAGGGAGTAGGGCTATGGGGAATAAGGCTGGGAATAGGGGTTAGGACTATGGGGAATAAGGCTGGGAATAGGGGTTAGGACTATGGGGAATAAGGCTGGGAATAGGGGTTAGGACTATGGGGAATAAGGCTGGGAATAGGGGTTAGGACTATGGGGAATAAGGCTGGGAATAGGGGTTAGGACTATGGGGAATAAGGCTGGGAATAGGGGTTAGGACTATGGGGAATAAGGAATAAGGCTGGGAATAGGGGTTAGGACTATGGGGAATAAGGCTGGGAATAGGGGTTAGGACTATGGGGAATAAGGCTGGGAATAGGGTTTAGGACTATGGGGAATAAGGCTGGGAATAGGGGGTAGGACTATGGGGAATAAGGCTGGGAATAGGGGTTAGGACTATGGGGAATAAGGCTGGGAATAGGGGTTAGGACTATGGGGAATAAGGCTGGGAATAGGGGTTAGGACTATGGGGAATAAGGCTGGGAATAGGGGTTAGGACTATGGGGAATAAGGCTGGGAATAGGGGGTAGGACTATGGGGAATAAGGCTGGGAATAGGGGGTAGGACTATGGGGAATAAGGCTGGGAATAGGGGGTAGGACTATGGGGAATAAGGAATAAGGCTGCGTATAGGAGGTCACCTGCTCATCACCATGTAGTAGTAGTAGTAGTAGTAGTAGTAGTAGTGGTAGTAGTAGTAGTAGTGGTACTAGTAGTAGTAGAAGTAGTAGTAGTAGTAGTAGTAGTAGTACTAGTAGTAGTAGTAGTGGTACTAGTAGTAGTAGTAGTAGTGGTAGTAGTGGTAGTAGTAGTGGTAGTAGTGGTAGTAGTAGTAGTGGTAGTAGTAGTGGTACTAGTGGTAGTAGTAGTAGTAGTAGTACTAGTAGTGGTACTAGTAGTAGTAGTAGTAGTGGTAGTAGTAGTAGTAGTAGTGGTAGTAGTGGTACTAGTAGTAGTAGAAGTAGTAGTAGTAGTAGTAGTAGTAGTACTAGTAGTAGTAGTAGTGGTACTAGTAGTAGTAGTAGTAGTGGTAGTAGTGGTAGTAGTAGTGGTAGTAGTGGTAGTAGTAGTAGTGGTAGTAGTAGTGGTACTAGTGGTAGTAGTAGTAGTAGTAGTACTAGTAGTGGTACTAGTAGTAGTAGTAGTAGTGGTAGTAGTAGTAGTAGTAGTGGTAGTAGTAGTAGTAGTAGTCTACCTAACAGCCCATTCCCTATTTAGTGCTCTACTTCTGACCAGGACCCATAGGGGTCTAAAATAGTGCACTATATAGGGAATAGGGTGCTTTTTGTGTGGTTGCTATCCCAGCTGACTGTCACCTGTCGGTCACTCTTCACTGTCCTCGATAGCTGCCGCTGTATGTTAGTGAGGTGAAACCTCTCCAGCAGTGTACCAAGCACCCACAGATGTACTGTACAGGTCACTGTTGCTCAATGGGAAACGCACGCTGCTTTGTCTCAAATAAAGTTTCAGCTGAAACAGCAGAAAGGAGTGTTAATGGAACCCAGTTGCAAAACAACCCATCAGGGAGAGGGTACCACCGTGCCGGGCCAATCAGGGAGAGGGTACCACCGTGCCGGGCCAATCAGCCGACGGGCCTCCAGCAGGCTTGGTGCATCTGGAGGGACATGGGCTGTATCTATACATGGTTCTGTGAGGGACTGGACTCGTTCCCCTGAAACCGGCAGCAGATGCTCCACTCAGATGTTTCCTGCAGTTATATTTGTCTCTCATTAGCTTTACAGCTAAATGTATTTTGGATTGCGCTACCGCAAGGAAAAAGCAACTCCCTGAAGTCCCTGTTCTACCGTGGCTACGATCAGTGTGGTAGTTAAAAGCTTTTGAAAATATCCAAACACCCTTTAAGTCTCTCTATCTATCTCTTTATCTTCCTCTCACACTCTCATTCTCTCTCACCCAGCTACAGCAGTCTTCTAGAGGTGTCTGTGTTGTCCCTGTCAGTGCCTGTATAGTGGCACCTCACCCCTGTCAGATCCCCAGCCAGGACAGCATCTCCCCCCAGCAATGACATCACCTCACCCCTGTCAGATCCCCAGCCAGGACAGCATCTCTTCCCAGCCAGGACAGCATCTCTCCCCAGCCAGGACATCACCTCTCCCCAGCCAGGACAGCATCTCTCCCCAGCCAGGACATCACCTCTCCCCAGCCAGGACAGCATCTCTCCCCAGCCAAGACAGCATCTTCCCCCAGCCAGGACAACATCTCCCCCCAGCCAGGACAGCATCTCTCCCCAGCCAGGACAGCATCTCCCCCAGCCAGGACAGCATCTCTCCCCAGCCAGGACGGCATCTCTCCTTGAGTGTAGTGGTGGGGGCACGAGCGGGCTGGACAGACCAGATGATAACAGCTGAAAACTGTCATCACAGCCTGCCAGAGACTGCCATGCTGTCATCACCACCTGATACACTGTTACAGGTCACTGTCATCACCTCCTGACACACTGCTACAGTACGCTGTCATCACCACCTGATACACTGTTACAGTACGCTGTCATCACCACCTGATACACTGTTACAGTACACTGTCATCACCACCTGATACACTGTTACAGTATACTGTCATCACCACCTGATACACTGCTACAGTACACTGTCATCACCACCTGATACATTGTTACAGTACTCTGTCATCACCACCTGATACATTGTTACAGTACATTGTCATCACCACCTGATACACTGTTACAGTACGCTGTCATCACCACCTGATACACTGATACAGTACACTGTCATCACCACCTGATACACTGTTACAGTACGCTGTCATCACCACCTGATACACTGTTACAGTACGCTGTCATCACCACCTGATACACTGTTACAGTACGCTGTCATCACCACCTGACACACTGTTACAGTACACTGTCATCACCACCTGATACACTGTTACAGTACACTGTCATCACCACCTGATACACTGATACAGTACACTGTCATCACCACCTGATACACTGTTACAGTACGCTGTCATCACCACCTGATACATTGTTACAGTACTCTGTCATCACCACCTGATACACTGTTACAGTACACTGTCATCACCTCCTGATACACTGTTACAGTACGCTGTCATCACCACCTGATACACTGTTACAGTACTCTGTCATCACCACCTGATACATTGTTACAGTACGCTGTCATCACCACCTGATACATTGTTACAGTACGCTGTCATCACCACCTGATACACTGCTACAGTACACTGTCATCACCTCCTGATACACTGCGACAGTACACTGTCATCACCACCTGATACACTGTTACAGGACACTGTCATCACCTCCTGATACACTGTTACAGTACACTGTCATCACCTCCTGATACACTGTTACAGTACGCTGTCATCACCACCTGAAACACTGTTACAGCACACTGTCATCACCTCCTGATACACTGCTACAGTACACTGTCATCACCTCCTGATACACTGCTACAGTACACTGTCATCACCTCCTGATACACTGCTACAGTACACTCTCATCACCTCCTGATACACTGTTACAGTACACTGTCATCACCTCCTGATACACTGTTACAGTACACTGTCATCACCTCCTGATACACTGTTACAGTACACTGTCATCACCTCCTGATACACTGTTACAGTACACTGTCATCACCTCCTGATACACTGTTACAGTACACTGTCATCACCTCCTGATACACTGTCATCACCTCCTGATACACTGTCATCACCTCCTGATACACTGTCATCACCCCCTGATACACTGTCATCACCTCCTGATACACTGTCATCACCCCCTGATACTCTGTCATCACCTCCTGATACAGTGGCAGATGAGGTGTAACAGAGTCCAGTCGTTGGTGCTTTACAGAGCTGCAACCTGTCGTCAGCCTGTCTTGTGTGACCCACATCCCTCACACACACACACACTGTAAAAACAAATCTGGTTGATTTAACAAATAATTATTCCACAGCCTTTTTTTGTTCAAAGTGTTATCTGAAATGTGTAGTTGGGCCAAACTTGCCTCCAACTTAGAATGTTTTCACCGTACATATTTGACACACGATTACATTTCTACAGTAATTATTATTCACCATGTCCTCACCTGGGATTTGAACTCACAACCTCTTGGTTCGCGGCGTTCCGTTCTTCCTGCTACGACACCACGTCTGTCAGCAATCAATTAATCTGACTATTTTCTCACCATTGATTTGAGTTACTTATTGACTTATTTTAAATGTTTTATGACAAATAAAACAGTTTAGCTAGAGTGTACTTTCCTTTTATTAACAGAGCTTCGATCTACTCCGAAGTGCAACGTGTAGGATGACAGGTGAAGTCGGTCTTTGACACAGGCGTGGTGGCTTTGCAGGAAGAACGGAATGCCGTGAACCAAGAGGTTATGAGTTCAAATCCCAGGTGTTGAATGATGATTACTGTAGAAACGCACAATGGTAATCATGTACGTCAAATACGACAACTGACGTCATCAGGGAGCACAGCTGTATGCTGGGAAGGTGACACAGCTGTACGCTGGGAAAATAGTAACATCTCTCTTAAATGAATCCTATATTGCATGGTGTTACCAGCTCTGAATTGTTGTGACCTAACTCTGATGAATATAAAGAGAATCTCTTTCTACATCAGCGGCTTTGACCCCATGGCTCTATGATGATGTAATGACAGGTGGAATCAGGAAATGATGAATAGGCTCATTAATTTAAAATATTATTCTAGGACAGGTAGAGCAATGATTTAATCAAGGTTTAATCAACCTTCCTCTCTCTCCGTCCATCTATAGTGTGCACCCATCCCCAGAACCGCTGAGGTCAGGATTATAATGTCCACACTATTCCACTTCAATGGCGTGTACTGATGACTGACTCGTTACAAGGGGCATGAACCAACATTATTTTACGTTTGTTTCGTTCTGATCAGAACCGGATTTAAAAAAAATAAATCTGTTCCACTGTTTCCAACCGGCAAAATAAAGTTCTGAACCGGTTTAAACCAAGACGAGGACCGGTTCAAACCAAGACGAGGACCGGTTCAAACCAAGACGAGGACCGGTTCAAACCAAGACGAGGACCGGTTCAAACCAAGACGAGGACCGGTTCAAACCAAGACGAGGACCGGTTCAAACCAAGACGAGGACCGGTTCAAACCAAGACGAGGACCGGTTCAAACCAAGACGAGGACCGGTTCAAACCAAGACGAGGACCGGTTCCTTTCCTGTTCCTTTTTCAACTGGTGAAATCAACAGTTGTTTACTTTGAGCTCATTAAATGACTTCACCAATCAGTGAGGACAGAGCAGGCAAGATGGTTGTTTAGACCAATCAGTGAGGACAGAGCAGGCAAGATCATTGTTTAGACCAATCAGTGTGGACAGAGCAGGCAAGATAGTTGTTTAGACCAATCAGTGTGGACAGAGCAGGCAAGATAGTTGTTTAGACCAATCAGTGAGGACAGAGCAGACAAGATAGTTGTTTAGACCAATCAGTGTGGACAGAGCAGGCAAGATAGTTGTTTAGACCAATCAGTGAGGACAGAGCAGGCAAGATAGTTGTTTAGACCAATCAGTGTGGACAGAGCAGGCAAGATAGTTATTTAGACCAATCAGTGAGGACAGAGCAAGCAAGATAGTTGTTCACATGTGTGATGGAGAGACAAGTATTGCAGATGGCGCAAGGTGTGAGTAAAATTTTGCAGGTGGGGAGAGAGCCAGAGAGGGTTGAGGAAGAGGCTTGAAGCACTGGGCATCTTGTTGTGACATGCATTATCTGATTTAAGTCCACACAATTATATCTAGGAGGAGCGGCTTTTATGGAGGAACTCTGAATGTCCTTTTAAATCTATCTAGCTAACAAGATTCTGCTTGCAGAGCGACACCAGAATTAAAAACACGTATTACCTGTTTGTAGTAAATAAATCCAACGTGATATCTAGGCCGATAGTATCCTTAACTGGCATTGAAAAGGGAAGCCATTCTTCTATAGCTATTTAAAGATCTCTCTCCCCTTTGACCTGGGAAGATATTTGGGGGTGGGGGTGTAGACATGGGTTTTAAACCTAGTGCTTTTGTGATTTAAAAAAAATAATGTTTTGTTTATTACAGTTAAAGTTTCATAATTATTATTTTTTAAATCAGATTTTTTTCAGGGTTTGCTCCAAAACCGTCAGGACCCTTTCCTTCTGGCGGCTTTGTCTCTGAATGAAGCTGGTACTGTTGGGGAAGTCTGTCCTGGCTGGGGAGAGATGCTGTCCTGGCTGGGGATCTGACAGGGTGAGGTGATGTCCTGGCTGGGGATCTGACATTGGTGAGGTGATGTCCTGGCTGGGGATCTGACAGGGTGAGGTGATTCCCTGGCTGGGGATCTGACAGGGGTGAGGTGATGTCCTGGCTGGGAATCTGACAGGGGAGAGATGCTGTCCTGGCTGGGGATCTGACAGGGGAGAGATGCTGTCCTGGCTGGGGATCTGACAGGGGTGAGGTGATGTCCTGGCTGGGGATCTGACAGGGGTGAGGTGATGTCCTGGTTGGGAATCTGACAGGGTGAGGTGATGTCCTGGCTGGAGAGAGATGCTGTCCTGGCTGGGGATCTGACAGGGGTGAGGTGATGTCCTGGCTGGGGAGAGATGCTGTCCTGGCTGGGGATCTGACAGGGTGAGGTGATGTCCTGGCTGGGATCTGACAGGGTGAGGTGATGTCCTAGCTGGCGGAAGTCTTCTGAATTAAGCTGGTACTGTTGCAGAAGTCTGTCCTGGCTGGGGAGAGATGCTGTCCTGGCTGGGGATCTGACAGGGTGAGGTGATGTCCTGGCTGGGGATCTGACAGGGTGAGGTGATGTCCTGGCTGGGGATCTGACAGGGTGAGGTGATGTCCTGGCTGGGAATCTGACAGGGTGAGGTGATGTCCTGGCTGGGGATCTGACAGGGGAGAGATGCTGTCCTGGCTGGGGATCTGACAGGGGTGAGGTGATGTCCTGGCTGGGGAGAGATGCTGTCCTGGCTGGGGATCTAACAGGGGTGAGGTGATGTCCTGGCTCCTGCTCCAGAGTGGGAGAGCTGGTACTGTTGGCTCCTGCTCCAGAATGGGAGAGCTGGTACTGTTGGCTCCTGCTCCAGAGTGGGAGAGCAGGTACTGTTGGCTCCTGCTCCAGAGTGGGAGAGCAGGTACTGTTGGCTCCTGCTCCAGAACGGGAGAGCTTGTACTGTTGGCTCCTGCTCCAGAGTGGGAGAGCAGGTACTGTTGGCTCCTGGTCCAGAGTGGGAGAGCTGGTACTGTTGGCTCCTGCTCCAGAACGGGAGAGCTGGTACTGTTGGCTCCTGGTCCAGAATGGGAGAGCTGGTACTGTTGTCTCCTGGTCCAGAGTGGGAGAGCTGGTACTGTTGGCTCCTGCTCCAGAACGGGAGAGCTGGTATTTTTGGCTCCTGCTCCAGAAAGGGAGAGCAGGTACTGTTGGCTCCTGCTCCAGAACGGAAGAGCTGGTACTGTTGTCTCCTGGTCCAGCATGGGAGAGCTGGTACTGTTGTCTCCTGGTCCAGAGTGGGAGAGCAGGTACTGTTGGCTCCTGGTCCAGAACGGGAGAGCAGGTACTGTTGGCTCCTGCTCCAGAACGGGAGAGCAGGTACTGTTGGCTCCTGGTCCAGAACGGGAGAGCAGGTACTGTTGGCTCCTGCTCCAGAGCGGGAGAGCAGGTACTGTTGGCTCCTGCTCCAGAACGGGAGAGCTGGTACTGTTGCCTCCTGCTCCAGAACGGGAGAGCTGGTACTGTTGGCTCCTGCTCCAGAAAGGGAGAGCAGGTACTGTTGGCTCCTGCTCCAGAACGGGAGAGCTGGTACTGTTGGCTTCTGCTCCAGAACGGGAGAGCAGGTACTGTTGGCTCCTGCTCCAGAGTGGGAGAGCTGGTACTGTTGGCTCCTGCTCCAGAGTGGGAGAGCTGGTACTGTTGGCTCCTGCTCCAGAGTGGGAGAGCTGGTACTGTTGGCTCCTGCTCCAGAGTGGGAGAGCTGGTACTGTTGTCTCCTGCTCCAGAACGGGAGAGCTGGTACTGTTGGCTCCTGCTCCAGAGTGGGAGAGCAGGTACTGTTGGCTCCTGCTCCAGAACGGGAGAGCAGGTACTGTTGGCTCCTGCTCCAGAACGGGAGAGCAGGTACTGTTGGCTCCTGGTCCAGAGTGGGAGAGGAGGTACTGTTGGCTCCTGCTCCAGAGTGGGAGAGCAGGTACTGTTGGCTCCTGGTCCAGAACGGGAGAGCAGGTACTGTTGGCTCCTGCTCCAGAACGGGAGAGCAGGTACTGTTGGCTCCTGGTCCAGAACGGGAGAGCAGGAACTGTTGGCTCCTAGTCCAGAGTGGGAGAGCTGGTACAGTTGGCTCCTGGTCCAGAGTGGGAGAGCAGGTACTGTTGGCTCCTGGTCCAGAACGGGAGAGCAGGTACTGTTGGCTCCTGCTCCAGAACGGGAGAGCAGGTACTGTTGGCTCCTGGTCCAGAACGGGAGAGCAGGTACTGTTGGCTCCTGCTCCAGAACGGGAGAGCTGGTACTGTTGCCTCCTGCTCCAGAACGGGAGAGCAGGTACTGTTGGCTCCTGCTCCAGAGTGGGAGAGCTGGTACTGTTGGCTCCTGCTCCAGAGTGGGAGAGCTGGTACTGTTGGCTCCTGCTCCAGAGTGGGAGAGCTGGTACTGTTGGCTCCTGCTCCAGAACGGGAGAGCTGGTACTGTTGCCTCCTGCTCCAGAACGGGAGAGCAGGTACTGTTGGCTCCTGCTCCAGAACGGGAGAGCAGGTAGCATTAACATGAAACAGCACAGGCAGAGAGTTCCAGCTGCCAGGCAGATGCAATTATGTTTCTGAGTGACAGAGGGAGGATTTTTGCATAGTTGCGTTTTTTTTGTGGGACTAGAATGAAATGCCTGGACTGTTCTTATCTTTTGATTTAACTCTATTTAACAGTAGACCGATTAAAGCCTACTGTAACTCTGGATGTGACAGTAGACCGATTAAAGCCTACTGTAACTCTGGATGTGACAGTAGACCGATTAAAGCCTACTGTAACTCTGGATGTGACAGTAGACCGATTAAAGCCTACTGTAACTCTGGATGTGACAGTAGACCGATTAAAGCCTACTGTAATTCTGGATGTGACAGTAGACCGATTAAAGCCTACTGTAACTCTGGATGTGACAGTAGACCGATTAAAGCCTACTGTAACTCTGGATGTGACAGTAGACCGATTAAAGCCTACTGTAACTCTGGATGTGACAGTAGACCGATTAAAGCCTACTGTAACTCTGGATGTGACAGTAGACCGATTAAAGCCTACTGTACCTCTGGATGTGACAGTAGACCGATTAAAGCCTACTGTAATTCTGGATGTGACAGTAGACCGATTAAAGCCTACTGTAACTCTGGATGTGACAGTAGACCGATTAAAGCCTACTGTAACTCTGGATGTGACAGTAGACCGATTAAAGCCTACTGTAACTCTGGATGTGACAGTAGACCGATTAAAGCCTACTGTAACTCTGGATGTGACAGTAGACCGATTAAAGCCTACTGTAACTCTGGATGTGACAGTAGACCGATTAAAGCCTACTGTAACTCTGGACGTGACAGTAGACCGATTAAAGCCTACTGTAACTCTGGATGTGACAGTAGACCGATTAAAGCCTACTGTAACTCTGGATGTGACAGTAGACCGATTAAAGCCTACTGTAACTCTGGATGTGACAGTAGACCGATTAAAGCCTACTGTAACTCTGGATGTGACAGTAGACCGATTAAAGCCTACTGTAATTCTGGATGTGACAGTAGACCGATTAAAGCCTACTGTAACTCTGGATGTGACAGTAGACCGATTAAAGCCTACTGTAATTCTGGATGTGACAGTAGACCGATTAAAGCCTACTGTAACTCTGGATGTGACAGTAGACCGATTAAAGCCTACTGTAACTCTGGATGTGACAGTAGACCGATTAAAGCCTACTGTAACTCTGGATGTGACAGTAGACCGATTAAAGCCTACTGTAACTCTGGATGTGACAGTAGACCGATTAAAGCCTACTGTAACTCTGGATGTGACAGTAGACCGATTAAAGCCTACTGTAACTCTGGATGTGACAGTAGACCGATTAAAGCCTACTGTAACTCTGGATGTGACAGTAGACCGATTAAAGCCTACTGTAACTCTGGATGTGACAGTAGACCGATTAAAGCCTACTGTAACTCTGGATGTGACAGTAGACCGATTAAAGCCTACTGTAACTCTGGATGTGACAGTAGACCGATTAAAGCCTACTGTAACTCTGGATGTGACAGTAGACCGATTAAAGCCTACTGTAACTCTGGATGTGACAGCAACGGCTGTAGTAAACAGGGTTCAGCCTTCATTCGCCTCATGTTGTTGATCATATGTCGGGGATCCCCGACATATGGGGTGCATCAGGTGGCCATCTGGGCCAATCAGCTCTTGAGTCAAGAGGGAGGAACCCCCTGGACTGGAACTGATTACCATGTGAATTAGAGAATTGGGGTCTATGCCAAGTGGAGTTGTTTGATTAGTGCCAAGCTAGCAGCGTGACAACACAGGATAACAGTCTGCTCGTCAGTAATGTTGATGTCAATAATCAGGACATATTACGCAACAGAACTATCAGATAGCACTGGGTTCTGTTCCAGTCGGGTTCAGGTCTGAGCAGCACCAGAGGGATTGTATAAATGGAAGGTATGTTCTGTAATACATGGGAACTACAACATACTGACATGTACATTATACATATCCCAATACAGATCAATAGACTGGTATCATTTGGAAGGGTTGAAGACATTGGACTGTATTAACAAGGGATTTTTTTAACCTCCAATTGTAATGGTTGTTTTACAGTTATCAAGTGGTCCCTTTCATCATTCAGACTTAATGGGATTATGTGTTTGTTTCCCTCAGGCAGATTCAACCTCAAAATAACTTCTACATTTTGACACAGAACGACAAATAACATCTACATTTTGACACAGAACGACAAATATAATCTACATTTTGACACAGAACAACAAATAACATCTACATTTTGACACAGAACGACAAATATAATCTACATTTTGACACAGAACAACAAATAACATCTACATTTTGACACAGAACAACAAATATAATCTACATTTTGACACAGAACGACAAATATAATCTACATTTTGACACAGAACAACAAATAAAATCTACATTTTGACACAGAACAACAAATATAATCTACATTTTGACACAGAACGACAAATATAATCTACATTTTGACACAGAATGACAGATTGTCAGTCAGAGTTTAACTGAAGGAATGAGATGAGGAATAGAATGTTTACATTCTTATCGTTTCTACCTTCTTCCTGTAACGACATAATTTACACTGAAACTGACTTTCAAAGGGGAATAAATAACATGATCCATTACTAAGGAGACAGAGACAGAATAGAGACAGAACAGAGACAGTACAGAGACAGAATAGAGACAGAGACAGAATAGAGACAGTACAGAGACAGCACAGACAGCACAGAGACAGAATAGAGACAGCACAGAGACAGAATAGAGACAGTACACAGACAGAATAGAGACAGCACAGAGACAGAATAGAGACAGTACAGAGACAGAATAGAGACAGAATATAGACAGCACAGAGTGATGCTACTCCATCACAATCTGTAGGAAAGTGTAACTCCCGCCTGGCAGCCTCAGCTTCCAGCCTCAGCTTCCAGCCCCAGCTTCCAGCCCCAGCTTCCAGCCCCAGCTTCCAGCCTCAGCTTCCAGCCCCAGCTTCCAGCCCCAGCTTCCAGCCTCAGCTTCCAGCCTCAGCTTCCAGCCCCAGCTTCCAGCCTCAGCTTCCAGCCCCAGCTTCCAGCCCCAGCTTCCAGCCCCAGCTTCCAGCCTCAGCTTCCAGCCCCAACTTTCAGCCCCAGCTTCCAGCCCCAGCTTCCAGCCTCAGCTTCCAGCCCCAGCCTTTGTTGCAGCGGTATTTACCGTGACATATTGATGCCTGATCGCTGACATCCCCTCAGAGTCGTGTTGCGTGACAAGGCTGTTGTTCCAGCCACCCCCAGCAGCCCTGGTCCTCTGTGTTCCAGTCAGGGTATTGGCAGCCTCTCCTTCCTCCTTAATCACTGCTTCTCCGGGGGCTGAGCCTCTCTGACGCTGGCCTCCTTAGAAGAGCTTGGCATTTATCAGAGAGATGTAATTTCTGTAATTCATTGACGGTCTCCGGGGAGATGGAGTTGGCACAGGTTGTGCCTGGCCAGTTTTTTCTCTATCCGGCCCGAAGCTTTGTAAAACACCAGGCTAGCTAGCCTGAATGGGGACTCGACGCGGACAAGGTCAGTCATTAAACATACCTTTGATCTCAATGAGACTGAGCTGCAGAAATTAAGTTCAGTGAAATCAAACTGTAACTGAAGCATCACTGAGAAGTGGTTCAATAGTCTGCCCATTAATACTTTAGTGATTTGGCACATTTACAGAAATATAATAAATATTTGTTTTACTTAAAACGATCAGTAAATGAAAACCCTTGAATGAGTTGATGTGTCCAACCTTGACTGGTCCTGTATACAGTTGATGTGTCCAACCTTGACTGGTCCTGTATACAGTTGATGTGTCCAACCTTGACTGGTCCTGTATACAGTTGATGTGTCCAACCTTGACTGGTCCTGTATACAGTTGATGTGTCCAACCTTGACTGGTCCTGTATACAGTTGATGTGTCCAACCTTGACTGGTCCTGTATACAGTTGATGTGTCCAACCTTGACTGGTCCTGTATACAGTTGATGTGTCCAACCTTGACTGGTCCTGTATACAGTTGATGTGTCCAACCTTGACTGGTCCTGTATACAGTTGATGTGTCCAACCTTGACTGGTCCTGTATACAGTTGATGTGTCCAACCTTGACTGGTCCTGTATACAGTTGATGTGTCCAACCTTGACTGGTCCTGTATACAGTTGATGTGTCCAACCTTGACTGGTCCTGTATACAGTTGATGTGTCCAACCTTGACTGGTCCTGTATACAGTTGATGTGTCCAACCTTGACTGGTCCTGTATACAGTTGATGTGTCCAACCTTGACTGGTCCTGTATACAGTTGATGTGTCCAACCTTGACTGGTCCTGTATACAGTTGATGTGTCCAACCTTGACTGGTCCTGTATACAGTTGATGTGTCCAACCTTGACTGGTCCTGTATACAGTTGATGTGTCCAACCTTGACTGGTCCTGTATACAGTTGATGTGTCCAACCTTGACTGGTCCTGTATACAGTTGATGTGTCCAACCTTGACTGGTCCTGTATACAGTTGATGTGTCCAACCTTGACTGGTCCTGTATACAGTTGATGTGTCCAACCTTGACTGGTCCTGTATACAGTTGATGTGTCCAACCTTGACTGGTCCTGTATACAGTTGATGTGTCCAACCTTGACTGGTCCTGTATACAGTTGATGTGTCCAACCTTGACTGGTCCTGTATACAGTTGATGTGTCCAACCTTGACTGGTCCTGTATACAGTTGATGTGTCCAACCTTGACTGGTCCTGTATACCGTTGATGTGTCCAACCTTGACTGGTCCTGTATACAGTTGATGTGTCCAACCTTGACTGGTCCTGTATACAGTTGATGTGTCCAACCTTGACTGGTCCTGTATACAGTTGATGTGTCCAACCTTGACTGGTCCTGTATACAGTTGATGTGTCCAACCTTGACTGGTCCTGTATACAGTTGATGTGTCCAACCTTGACTGGTCCTGTATACAGTTGATGTGTCCAACCTTGACTGGTCCTGTATACAGTTGATGTGTCCAACCTTGACTGGTCCTGTATACAGTTGATGTGTCCAACCTTGACTGGTCCTGTATACAGTTGATGTGTCCAACCTTGACTGGTCCTGTATACAGTTGATGTGTCCAACCTTGACTGGTCCTGTATACAGTTGATGTGTCCAACCTTGACTGGTCCTGTATACAGTTGATGTGTCCAACCTTGACTGGTCCTGTATACAGTTGATGTGTCCAACCTTGACTGGTCCTGTATACAGTTGATGTGTCCAACCTTGACTGGTCCTGTATACAGTTGATGTGTCCAACCTTGACTGGTCCTGTATACAGTTGATGTGTCCAACCTTGACTGGTCCTGTATACAGTTGATGTGTCCAACCTTGACTGGTCCTGTATACAGTTGATGTGTCCAACCTTGACTGGTCCAGTTGATGTGTCCAACCTTGACTGGTCCTGTATACAGTTGATGTGTCCAACCTTGACTGGTCCTGTATACAGTTGATGTGTCCAACCTTGACTGGTCCTGTATACAGTTGATGTGTCCAACCTTGACTGGTCCTGTATACAGTTGATGTGTCCAACCTTGACTGGTCCTGTATACAGTTGATGTGTCCAACCTTGACTGGTCCTGTATACAGTTGATGTGTCCAACCTTGACTGGTCCTGTATACAGTTGATGTGTCCAACCTTGACTGGTCCTGTATACAGTTGATGTGTCCAACCTTGACTGGTCCTGTATACAGTTGATGTGTCCAACCTTGACTGGTCCTGTATACAGTTGATGTGTCCAACCTTGACTGGTCCTGTATACAGTTGATGTGTCCAACCTTGACTGGTCCTGTATACAGTTGATGTGTCCAACCTTGACTGGTCCTGTATACAGTTGATGTGTCCAACCTTGACTGGTCCTGTATACAGTTGATGTGTCCAACCTTGACTGGTCCTGTATACAGTTGATGTGTCCAACCTTGACTGGTCCTGTATACAGTTGATGTGTCCAACCTTGACTGGTCCTGTATGCAGTTAATGTGTCCAACCTTGACTGGTCCTGTATACCGTTGATGTGTCCAACCTTGACTGGTCCTGTATACAGTTGATGTGTCCAACCTTGACTGGTCCTGTATACAGTTGATGTGTCCAACCTTGACTGGTCCTGTATACAGTTGATGTGTCCAACCTTGACTGGTCCTGTATACAGTTGATGTGTCCAACCTTGACTGGTCCTGTATACAGTTGATGTGTCCAACCTTGACTGGTCCTGTATACAGTTGATGTGTCCAACCTTGACTGGTCCTGTATACAGTTGATGTGTCCAACCTTGACTGGTCCTGTATACAGTTGATGTGTCCAACCTTGACTGGTCCTGTATACAGTTGATGTGTCCAACCTTGACTGGTCCTGTATACAGTTGATGTGTCCAACCTTGACTGGTCCCCAACCTTGACTGGTCCTGTATACAGTTGATGTGTCCAACCTTGACTGGTCCTGTATACAGTTGATGTGTCCAACCTTGACTGGTCCTGTATACAGTTGATGTGTCCAACCTTGACTGGTCCTGTATACAGTTGATGTGTCCAACCTTGACTGGTCCTGTATACAGTTGATGTGTTCAACCTTGACTGGTCCTGTATACAGTTGATGTGTCCAACCTTGACTGGTCCTGTATACAGTTGATGTGTCCAACCTTGACTGGTCCTGTATACAGTTGATGTGTCCAACCTTGACTGGTCCTGTATACAGTTGATGTGTCCAACCTTGACTGGTCCTGTATACAGTTGATGTGTCCAACCTTGAATGGTCCTGTATACAGTTGATGTGTCCAACCTTGACTGGTCCTGTATACAGTTGATGTCAGAAGTTTACATACACCGTGGACAAATACATTTCAACTCAGTTTTTTCACAATTCCTGACATTTAATCCTAGTAAAAAGTCCCTGTCTTAGGTCAGTTAGGATCACCACTTTATTTTAAGAATGTGAAAAGTCAGAATAATAGTAGAGAGAATGAATTATTTCAGCTTTTATTTCTTTCATCACATTCCCAGTGGGTCAGAAGTTTACATACACTCAGTTAGTATTTGGTAGCATTGCCTTTAAATTGTTTAACTTGGGTCAAACTTTTCGGGTAGCCTTCCACAAGCTTCCCACAATAAGTTGGGTGAATTTTGGCCCATTCCTCCTGACAGAGCTGGTGTAACTGAGTCAGGTTTCTAGGCCTCCTGGCTCTCACACGCTTTTTCAGTTCTGCCCACCAATTTTGTATAGGACTGAGGTCAGGGCTTTGTGATGGCCACTCCAATACCTTGACTTTGTTGTCCTTAAGGGATTTTTCCACAACTTTGGAAGTATGCTTGGGGTCATTGAACATTTTGTTAACAAGAAATTTGTGGAGTGGTTGAAAAATGAGTTTTAATGAATCCAACCTAAGTGTATGTAAACTTCCGACTTCCACTGTATGTGGCTGTTATAAATACTGATTTATATGACGGTGCTGGCAATTATAATAGGAATAAGAATAAGAAATGTTTTGAAATGAACACAATTTACATTCACATAATGATTTATGTTAATTTGTTCCTGATGTCTTTCATTTTAATTTGTCCAGATCAAAACATGTGGTCGAGATGAAATCATTTGATTAGGAATGTTACGTAACTATGACTACCAAGTCAGTGCTCAGACAATGCTATTACTGCAGAAAGAAGGGGGGGGGGCTTCAGTATAGAGACTTTTTAAAAGGATTCAGTATAGAGACTTTTTAAAGGATTCAGTATAGAGACTTTTTAAATGATTCAGTATAGAGACTTTTTAAAAGGATTCAGTATAGAGACTTTTTAAAAAGGCTTCAGTATAGAGACTTTTTAAAAGGATTCAGTATAGAGACTTTTTTAAAGGATTCAGTATAGAGACTTTTTAAAAGGATTCAGTATAGAGACTTTTTAAAAAGGCTTCAGTATAGAGACTTTTTAAAGGATTCAGTATAGAGACTTTTTTTAAAGGCTTCAGTATAGAGACTTTTAAAGGATTCAGTATAGAGACTTTTTTAAAGGATTCAGTATAGAGACTTTTTAAAAAGGCTTCAGTATAGAGACTTTTTTAAAGGATTCAGTATAGAGACTTTTTTAAAGGATTCAGTATAGAGACTTTAAAAAAAGGCTTCAGTATAGAGACATTTTAAATGTTTCAGTATAGAGACTTTTTAAAAAGGCTTCAGTATAGAGACTGTTTTAAAGGATTCAGTATAGAGACTTTTTTAAAGGCTTCAGTCATTTTGCTAAAATTAAGCCAGTATAAACCAGGAAGAAAAAAGAACCTCATCATATAAAATACAATTCTCTCTTCTTCTCTCTGTCTTCGTATTGTTTTCTGAACCTCATCATATAAAATACAATCCTCTCTTCTTCTCTCTGTCTTCGTATTGTTTTCTGAACCTCATCATATAAAATACAATCCTCTCTTCTTCTCTCTGTCTTCGTATTGTTTTCTGAACCTCATCATATAAAATACAATCCTCTCTTCTTCTCTCTGTCTTCGTATTGTTTTCTGAACCTCATCATATAAAATACAATCCTCTCTTCTTCTCTCTGTCTTCGTATTGTTTTCTGAACCTCATCATATAAAATACAATCCTCTCTTCTTCTCTCTGTCTTCATATTGTTTTCTGAACCTCATGTCGTGGAAGATTCAGAATTTGTTGGTAACGTAGGTAAGATGTTTTATATTCATCATATGTTTGTAAGTTACTTCTCATCAGAATGTTATTTTTGTATAATACTGTGGCAGGGTTGCAGTTATCTGTTCTATGTCAAGACTAAGTTGCATGGGCCGCAGAGAGGGGAGAGGTCAAAGTGTCATCATGTGTAAACATATCTTTTGCTCCACAATGTCTGTGTGCCAGTCAGGGTGTCTGTGTGATTTTCTCCAGGATTGGTTGTATTTAGAGTTGGTTGTATCTAAATAACAATTTGATGTATGCCTGTTGATATGGAGGATTGGTTTATGGTTCTGGGGTTGAGAGAGGAGACAAAGCTGAACAATGAATTATGCCGATGTTGTTTTATCCTGTGTATCTTTGCTATAAAGGATCCCATTTTGCCGTTGTGTGGGGACTCTCAACTTTTCATTAGAGATACTGAACTGTTGAAAGTCAAAAGGCTATTGCAATGTGGAAGGGGCTCTCAGAGAATTTATTGAGAGACACTGAGTTACCTGAGAGTCACCGGATTGTGATAGAGCTGATATAATTAAAGATGGACTTTGACAACTAACTCTGACTTGTGTGTGTGGTTTGCTCCCATGATTTGGTAAATACAGGAAACTTCCACGACACTCATCATATAAAATACAATCCTCTCTTCTTCTCTCTGTCTTCGTATTGTTTTCTGAACCTCATCATATAAAATACAATCCTCTCTTCTTCTCTCTGTCTTCGTATTGTTTTCTGAACCTCATCATATAAAATACAATCCTCTCTTCTTCTCTCTGTCTTCATATTGTTTTCCTGTCCTCTGGGTTTCCTGAACAACATCGAACATTTAGTTTGAGGAAACGCCTGTTGGTGGTTTTTAAGCTAATAGCTGCTCTAAATAGATGCAATTAGTTAGAAGTGTGAGATATTTAATCACTCTGCACCAATTAGAGTCTCATCAAGTACTGTCCAAGAGGCAGCACACTCTCCTCTTTTTACACACACACACACACACACACACACACACACACACACACACACACACACAGAGAGAGACCGATGTGTGTCCCTGTGGAACGGTGTACTGTGAAGTTAAATCAGGAGGGGAGAACAGCTAAACCTGTTATTGCAGTTTAACAGACTCAGAAGGTTTATTGAAGACCGAGCCCATCTCTAGCCTCCATAGTTTATGCACTAGGCTGGCAGAACATGTGTGATTAAACAAGAGGCTTTTCTATACCATAAAAACATTCCACTTGACTTATTTAGGAGACAGGTGGTAAGTGGGGATGTCTGTACACTCAGTAGACAGGCCAAACCAAGACTAGAAGTACATTTCCTGAAGCCTTCTGTAAACTCTGATCACAAGCTTTGTGTCTATAGGAAAACTACTGCAAAATAAACTTCTAATCTTAAACTTTAATTTTAATATTCAATATGTATTTTGTTAAGTGACAAGGAACCTCCATTTGGAGGTTACGCACACAATCAAACAGTATTTTACAGTTTTTTTCAACTGCTTACACACAACATCTTTTCATGTCACACGATTTTTGAAACCTCTCACTGAAAGTGCAAAACTACACACCAAATATCCAAAACCATAATCTATTTCTCAGCCTTGGACTCAGTTGTCAATTGCATAAAACACTTTTTTTCAAAACACTACTCACAATTCTCTACCTAAAACACAAAAATCTAACATCTAAATCTAATCTGCTTTCCTTTTCCAAACACAACCAATCAAAATGCTACACTTATTCACCAGGTCACACACTCCTCACATGTGCAAACACTAATAGCTTAACTGATCACTAACCAATCACTGCTTTACTGTAGTATAGGCCTATAAATAGGTCAAAGGTCAGATTACCTGTTTTGAACAATGGATGCCAACAATGGACAGAGAGCAAGAGGAGTAGGAGGGAGAGGAAGACAAGGGCAAAGAAGAGAAGGAAGGAGAGCCATCTCTGATGAGATTAGGGAAACACTTGTTGATCATGTGATCAACCACGGTTTGACCATGAGAGAGGCTGGACTGAGAGTTCAGCCCAACTTGAGTCGATTTACAGTGGCGTCCATAATTCGACCCTTCATAAATGAGAACAGGTATGCAACTATCTAATGACTATTTTAGAATTACAGTAATGTACTGTAAAATACGTACGACTGCATAGTATTGCATAAAATTTGTAACTCTAAGCCATCCATTTACTGCACTGCATTGAATGAATGAGGTTGGTTATCAGGCTGTACTACATTGTTTTGTACATTGTTTACAGTTCCTATGCTGAACACAGACTGTGTTTGAATTCTGTACAGAGTGGAAAGGCAAAGACATCATGGAGGACGAGGACTCTTGTTTACAGATGTACAAGAGACTGCAATTATAAATATGGTTTTGGCCCGACAATGCAATTAAGATTTGAGAGATAAGAGAGCATATCTTGAAGAACGACACCATATTTAACAACATCAATGCTGTCAGCCTGTCGACCACACAACGCATCCTCCAACGGCACCGAGAGACGATGAAACAACTTTACAGGGTGCCATTTGAGAGAAACTCTGACGGAGGCAAGAATATGCGACATGACTTTGTAGAGGTATGTTTGCAACACTACTTCCAGGACTTCAGACCATATTTACTCCTCTGTACATCCTTTTGTCTGTTACAGAGAGTATTGGAGCTGGATGCCCATGTAATTCGCCATTAATTTATTTATGTGGATGAGGTTGGCTTCAACCTCACCAAAACCAGGCGCCGCGGAAGAAATGTAGTAGGACAGAGGGCAATTACCAATGTCCCCGGACAGCGTGGGGGTAATATAACTGTGTGCTGCCATCACTCAAAACGGGGTCCTCCATCACAACGCCACACTGGGTCCGTACAACACCGGCCATATGCTCACTTTTCTGGATGCAATTTACACAATGCTTGTCCCTGATCCAGATCAGGAGCCTGCTAGATTTGTGGTTTTATGGGACAATGTTAGTTTTCACTGGGCTGTTCTGGTCCAAAACCGGTTTGCCACCCATCCACAATTTGTAGTTTTGTACCTACCCCCATATTCACCTTTTCTAAATCCCACAGAGGAATTCTTCTCAGCCCGGCGCTGGAAAGTGTATGATCGCCAACCCTATGCCCGCATGCCGCTTCTCCAGGCAATGGAGGACGCATGTGGGGACATAGAGGTTGTCTCTGTCCAAGGTTGGATACGCCATGCTAGGAGATACTTCCCTCCATGTGGAGACATAGAGGTTGCCTCTGTCCAAGGTTGGATACACCATGCTAGGAGGTATTTCCCTCCATGTGGGGACATAGAGGTTGTCTCTGTCCAAGGTTGGATACGCCATGCTAGGAGATACTTCCCTCCATGTGGGGACATAGAGGTTGCCTCTGTCAAAGGTTGGATAAACCATGCTGGGAGATACTTCCCTCCATGTGGGGACATAGAGATTGTCTCTGTCCAAGGTTGGATATGCCATGCTGGGAGATACTTCCCTCCATGTGGGGACATAGAGGTTGTCTCTGTCCAAGGTTGGATACTCCATGCTAGGAGATACTTATTCACCTTTTCTAAATCCCACAGAGGAATTCTTCTCAGCCCGGCGCTGGAAAGTGTATGATCGCCAACCCTATGCCCGCATGACGCTTCTCCAGGCAATGGAGGACACATGTGGGGACATAGAGGTTGTCTCTGTCCAAGGTTGGATACGCCATGCTAGGAGATACTTCCCTCCATGTGGAGACATAGAGGTTGCCTCTGTCCAAGGTTGGGTACGCCATGCTAGGAGATACTTCCCTCCACATGGGGACATAGAGGTTGCCTCTGTCCAAGGTTGGCCACGTCATGCTAGGAGATACTTCCCTCCATGTGGGGACATAGAGGTTGCCTCTGTCCAAGGTTGGATACGCCATGCTGGGAGATACTTCCCTCCATGTGGGGACATAGAGGTTGCCTCTGTCCAAGGTTGGATACGCCATGCTAGGAGATACTTCCCTCCATGTGGGGACACAGAGGTTTCCTCTGTCCAAGGTTGGATACGCCATGCTAGGAGGTACTTCCCTCCATGTGGGGACATAGAGGTTGCCTCTGTCCAAGGTTGGATACGCCATGCTAGGAGATACTTCCCTCCATGTGGGGACACAGAGGTTGCCTCTGTCCAAGGTTGGATACGCCATGCTAGGAGATACTTCCCTCCATGTGGGGACACAGAGGTTGCCTCTGTCCAAGGTTGGATACGCCATGCTAGGAGGTACTTCCCTCCATGTGGGGACACAGAGGTTGCCTCTGTCCAAGGTTGGATACGCCATGCTAGGAGATACTTCCCTCCATGTGGGGACACAGAGGTTGCCTCTGTCCAAGGTTGGATACTGGGAGATACTTCCCTCCATGTGGGGACATAGAGGTTGTCTCTGTCCAAGGTTGGATACGCCATGCTAGGAGATACTTCCCTCCATGTGGGGACATAGAGGTTGTCTCTGTCCAAGGTTGGATACGCCATGCTAGGAGATACTTCCCTCCATGTGGGGACATAGAGGTTGTCTCTGTCCAAGGTTGGATACTCCATGCTAGGAGATACTTCCCTCCATGTGGGGACATAGAGGTTGCCTCTGTCCAAGGTTGGATACGCCATGCTAGGAGATACTTCCCTCCATGTGGGGACATAGAGGTTGCCTCTGTCCAAGGTTGGATACACCATGCTAGGAGGTATTTCCCTCCATGTGGGGACATAGAGGTTGTCTCTGTCCAAGGTTGGATACGCCATGCTAGGAGATACTTCTCTCCATGTGGGGACATAGAGGTTGCCTCTGTCCAAGGTTGGATACTGGGAGATACTTCCCTCCATGTGGGGACATAGAGGTTGTCTCTGTCCAAGGTTGGATACGCCATGCTAGGAGATACTTCCCTCCATGTGGGGACATAGAGGTTGTCTCTGTCCAAGGTTGGATACGCCATGCTAGGAGATACTTCCCTCCATGTGGGGACATAGAGGTTGCCTCTGTCCAAGGTTGGATACGCCATGCTAGGAGGTACTTCCCTCCATGTGGGGACATAGAGGTTTCCTCTGTCCAAGGTTGGATACGCCATGCTAGGAGATACTTCCCTCCATGTGGGGACACAGAGGTTGCCTCTGTCCAAGGTTGGACACGCCATGCTAGGAGATACTTCCCTCCATGTGGGGACACAGAGGTTGCCTCTGTCCAAGGTTGGATACGCCATGCTAGGAGATACTTCCCTCCATGTTTGGCAAGAGAAAACGTATCTTGTGACCTGGATGAAGTATTGTGGCCAGAAACAGGCCGGAGAAGAGATGAAGCGTAGCTTAACACTGGTGACACACACGCACGCACGCATGCACACAGTCTGACCACATAGTGTACACAAGCCTCTACCTCAAACAGGTGTGATCCTCTCAGCCCTGCCCAGCAGATATTTCACAGAGTCTATGAAGAAACAGGTGTGATCACCTCAGCCTATAACAGGGTTATTCAACTCTGACCTGACGAGGTCCAGAGCCTGCTGGTTTTCTGTTCTACCTGATAATTAATTGCACCCACCTGGTGTCCCCAGTCTAAACCAGTCACTGATTAGAAGGCAACAATTAACAAATGCAGTGGAACTGGATTCGAGGTCAATGCCTCTAGTGATTTGAATTATTTGCCAGATGCTCTGGACAAGAACGTTTACGAGATCACTAAATATAAACACGACTGAAAACAATAGCTGTAGTCATAACGATGTGGTCCTCTTCCTGAGGTAGAGGACTGTAACTCTGTTTCCTGTCATCTTTATAATAACTGTAGTCATAACGATGTGGTCCTCTTCCTGAGGTAGAGGACTGTAACTGTTTCCTGTCATCTCTATAATAACTGTAGTCATGACGATGTGGTCCTCTTCCTGAGGTAGAGGACTGTAACCCTGTTTCCTGTCATCTCTGTGTGTGTGAAGGTGTCCGTCAGACTATTAGAACCTGAGCCATCACAACAACAGACATGACACACCATAACAACAGGGCTGTCCAGGCCACAAGGGTCATGTTCACTATGTACACAGACTGGAAACACACAGCTGGCTGACTGCTTCCCTGTCCTTAAAGGGCCAGTCAATCAGGGTGTCTGGAAAACCTCCTGGACTCACCTAGTCTCTCTGCTCACGTAGTCACACCTACATTAACTACAAAACCATGTCCCTAGTCTCTCTGCTCACGTAGAGTCACACCTACATTAACTACAAAACCCTGTCCCTAGTCTCTCTGCTCACGTAGAGTCACACCTTTATTAACTACAAAACCCTGTCCCTAGTCTCTCTGCTCACGTAGTCACACCTACAGGTTAACTACAAAACCCTGTCCCTAGTCTCTCTACTCACGTAGTCACACCTACAGGTTAACTACAAAACCCTGTCCCTAGTCTCTCTACTCACGTAGTCACACCTACAGGTTAACTACAAAACCATGTCCCTAGTCTCTCTGCTCACGTAGAGTCACACCTACATTAACTACAAAACCCTGTCCCTAGTCTCTCTGCTCACGTAGAGTCACACCTACATTAACTACAAAACCCTGTCCCTAGTCTCTCTGCTCACGTAGAGTCACACCTACATTAACTACAAAACCCTGTTCCTAGTCTCTCTGCTCACGTAGAGTCACACCTACATTAACTACAAAACCCTGTCCCTAGTCTCTCTGCTCACCTAGAGTCACACCTACAAAACACTGTCCCTAGTCTCTCTGCTCACGTAGAGTCACACCTACATTAACTACAAAACCCTGTCCCTAGTCTCTCTGCTCACGTAGGCATACCTACAGGTTAACTACAAAACCCTGTCCCTAGTCTCTCTGCTCACCTATATTAACTACAAAACCCTGTCCCTAGTCTCTCTGCTCACGTATATTAACACCTACAAAACCCTGTCCCTAGTCTCTCTGCTCACGTATAGTCACACCTACATTAACTACAAAACCCTGTCCCTAGTCTCTCTGCTCACGTAGAGTCACACCTACATTAACTACAAAACCCTGTCCCTAGTCTCTCTGCTCACGTAGTCTCACCTACATTAACTACAAAACCCTGTCCCTAGTCTCTCTGCTCACGTAGTCTCACCTACATTAACTACAAAACCATGTCCCTAGTCTCTCTGCTCACGTATAGTCACACCTACATTAACTACAAAACCCTGTCCCTAGTCTCTCTGCTCACGTAGAGTCACACCTACATTAACTACAAAACCCTGTCCCTAGTCTCTCTGCTCACGTAGAGTCACACCTACATTAACTACAAAACCCTGTCCCTAGTCTCTCTGCTCACGTAGAGTCACACCTACATTAACTACAAAACCCTGTCCCTAGTCTCTCTGCTCACGTAGAGTCACACCTACATTAACTACAAAACCCTGTCCCTAGTCTCTCTGCTCACGTAGAGTCACACCTACATTAACTACAAAACCCTGTCCCTAGTCTCTCTGCTCACGTAGAGTCACACCTACAGAACCCTGTCCCTAGTCTCTCTCTTACTTATCTTAAACCCTGTCCCTAGGTCTCTCTCTTAGTTATCTTAAACCCTGTCCCTAGGTCTCTCTCTTAGTTATTTTAAACCCTGTCCCTAGGTCTCTCTCTTGGTTATCTTAAACCCTGTCCCTAGGTCTCTCTCTTGGTTATCTTAAACCCTGTCCCTAGGTCTCTCTCTTGGTTATCTTAAACCCTGTCCCTAGGTCTCTCTCTTGGTTATCTTAAACCCTGTCCCTAGGTCTCTCTCTTGGTTATCTTAAACCATGTCCCTAGTCTCTCTCTTACTTATCTTAAACCCTGTCCCTAGGTCTCTCTCTTAGTTATCTTAAACCCTGTCCCTAGGTCTCTCTCTTGGTTATCTTAAACCCTGTCCCTAGGTCTCTCTCTTAGTTATCTTAAACCCTGTCCCTAGGTCTCTCTCTTACTTATCTTAAACCCTGTCCCTAGGTCTCTCTCTTGGTTATCTTAAACCCTGTCCCTAGGTCTCTCTCTTGGTTATCTTAAACCCTGTCCCTAGGTCTCTCTCTTGGTTATCTTAAACCCTGTCCCTAGGTCTCTCTCTTGGTTATCTTAAACCCTGTCCCTAGGTCTCTCTCTTAGTTATCTTAAACCCTGTCCCTAGGTCTCTCTCTTGGTTATCTTAAACCCTGTCCCTAGGTCTCTCTCTTGGTTATCTTAAACCCTGTCCCTAGGTCTCTCTCTTGGTTATCTTAAACCCTGTCCCTAGGTCTCTCTCTTGGTTATCTTAAACCCTGTCCCTAGGTCTCTCTCTTGGTTATCTTAAACCCTGTCCCTAGGTCTCTCTCTTGGTTATCTTAAACCCTGTCCCTAGGTCTCTCTCTTGGTTATCTTAAACCCTGTCCCTAGGTCTCTCTCTTGGTTATCTTAAACCCTGTCCCTAGGTCTCTCTCTTGGTTATCTTAAACCCTGCATATCAGGTTGTCAGAAGTATATTTCTCATCATTCAGCATACAATGTCCTCATCACTGTAAATATCAATAGCTCAGCCTTTCACAGCAGACAAGCAGTAATCTAGAATGGATCAATCGATAAGAGGGAATAATTACAGAACAGAACAGTATGTGGATTAGAGATCAATTCAGAAGACCTACATCAGTCACATCAGCACTATTACAACTACTGATGACTGACCAGGACCCTCTCAGTTACAAAACTAGAGACGACCCATGAAGTGTGACTGGAAACCCTCTAACTAGAGACGACCCATGAAGTGTGACTGGAAACCCTCTAACTAGAGATGACCCATGAAGTGTGACCCCCTTAACTAGAGACGACCCATGAAGCGTGACCCCTTTAACTAGAGACGACCCATGAAGCGCGACCCCTTTAACTAGAGACGACCCATGAAGTGTGACCGGAAACCCTTTAGCTAGAGACGACACATGAAGTGTGACTGGAAACCCTTTAACTAGAGACGACCCATAAAGTGTGACTGGAAACCCTCTAACTAGAGACGACCCATGAAGTGTGACCCCCTTAACTAGAGACGACCCATGAAGTGTGACTGGAAACCCTCTAACTAGAGATGACCCATGAAGTGTGACCCCCTTAACTAGAGACGACCCATGAAGCGTGACCCCTTTAACTAGAGACGACCCATGAAGCGCGACCCCTTTAACTAGAGACGACCCATGAAGTGTGACCGGAAACCCTTTAGCTAGAGACGACACATGAAGTGTGACTGGAAACCCTTTAACTAGAGACGACCCATAAAGTGTGACTGGAAACCCTCTAACTAGAGACGACCCATGAAGTGTGACTGGAAACCTTTTGACTAGAGATGACCCATGAAGTGTGACCAGAAACCCTTTAACTAGATACGACCCATGAAGTGTGACTGGAAACCCTCTAACTAGAGACGACCCATGAAGTGTGACCAGAAACCTTTTAACTAGAGACGACCCATGAAGTGTGGGACGACCCATGAAGTGTGACCGGAAACCCTTTAACTAGAGACGACCCATGAAGTGTGACTGGAAACCCTCTAACTAGAGACGACCCATGAAGTGTGACCGGAAACCCTTTAACTAGAGACAACCCATGAAGTGTGGGACGACCCATGAAGCGTGACCGGAAACCCTTTAACTAGAGACAACCCATAAAGTGTGGGATGACCCATGAAGTGTGACCGGAAACCCTTTAACTAGAGACAACCCATTAAATGTGACTGGAAACCCTCTAACTAGAGACGACCCATGAAGTGTGACCGGAAACCCTTTAACTAGAGACGACCCATGAAGTGTGACTGGAAACCCTCTAACTAGAGACGACCCATGAAGTGTGACTGGAAACCCTCTAACTAGAGACAACCCATGAAGTGTGACTGGAAATCCTCTAACTAGAGACGACCCATGAAGTGTGACTGGAAACCCTCTAACTAGAGACAACCCATGAAGTGTGACCGGAAACCCTTTAACTAGAGACGACCCATGAAGTGTGACTGGAAACCCTTTAATGTGATGACAGCTCTTCCTCTCCATCACGTGGAAGTTCACGTTGTCCAACAGTGGAACACAGTAAATACTGAACAGCTGTCCTCTCACACAGATCCAGGCTCAGAGGTAGAAATCACCATGGAAATCCTTATCGGGATAGCACAGTAATCTGATGCAGTGATTGGAGGTTAGTTCTGGTCCTTGTGGTCCTCAGAACAATCTGATGCAGTGATTGGTTAGTTTTGGTCCTTGTGGTCCTCAGAACAATCTGATGCAGTGATTGGAGGTTAGTTCTGGTCCTTGTGGTCCTCAGAACAATCTGATGCAGTGATTGGTTAGTTCTGGTCCTTGTGGTCCTCAGAACAATCTGATGCAGTGATTGGTTAGTTCTGGTCCTTGTAGTCCTCAGAACAATCTGATGCAGTGATTGGTTAGTTTTGGTCCTTGTGGTCCTCAGAACAATCTGATGCAGTGATTGGTTAGTTCTGGTCCTTGTGGTCCTCAGAACAATCTGATGCAGTGATTGGTTAGTTCTGGTCCTTGTGGTCCTCAGAACAATCTGATGCAGTGATTGGTTAGTTTTGGTCCTTGTGGTCCTCAGAACAATCTGATGCAGTGATTGGTTAGTTCTGGTCCTTGTGGTCCTCAGAACAATCTGATGCAGTGATTGGTTAGTTCTGGTCCTTGTGGTCCTCAGAACAATCTGATGCAGTGATTGGTTAGTTTTGGTCCTTGTGGTCCTCAGAACAATCTGATGCAGTGATTGGAGGTTCGTTTCTCCAGTTGTATTGTTCTTCAACAGTTACAGTCAAATGTTACCAAATCATCAACGATCCTACCAGACTTCTAAAGACTGGTTTTCACATGGGGTTAAAACTGCCCAAAATGTCAATATTTGAAATGGGTCCTAAATTAAGTCAATACAAGAGAAAAACAATTGAAGGGAATATAAAACAAGGGAATTTTGGCTTTACCAAATTACATACAAACAGTTTTAGTACATTTTAAACTGCTCTTCCAGCTATTACTGGAGCCTTTACATGCTGCGTGCTTTAAAACTATAACGTTGAACTAGAACAACAATACGCTGAAATATAACAACAATACGCTGAAATATAACAACAATACGCTGAAATATAACAACAATACGCTGAAATATAACAACAATACGCTGAAATATAACAACAATACGCTGAAATATAACAACAATACGCTGAAATATAACAACAATACGCTGAAATATAACAACAATACGCTGAAATATAACAACAATACCCTGAAATATAACAACAATACGCTGAAATATAACAACAATACGCTGAAATATAACAACAATACGCTGAAATATAACAACAATACCCTGAAATATAACAACAATACGCTGAAATATATCAACAATACGCTGAAATATAACAACAATACGCTGAAATATAACAACAATACGCTGAAATATAACAACAATACGCTGAAATATAACAACAATACGCTGAAATATAAATATAACAACAATACGCTGAAATATAACAACAATACGCTGAAATATAACAACAATACGCTGAAATATAACAACAATACGCTGAAATATAACAACAATACGCTGAAATATAACAACAATACGCTGAAATATAACAACAATACGCTGAAATATAACAACAATACGCTGAAATATAACAACAATACGCTGAAATATAACAACAATACGTTGAAATATAACAACAATACGCTGAAATATAACAACAATACGCTGAAATATAACAACAATACGCTGAAATATAACAACAATACGCTGAAATATAACAACAATACGCTGAAATATAACAACAATACGCTGAAATATAACAACAACACGCTGAAATATAACAACAATACGCTGAAATATAACAACAATACGCTGAAATATAACAACAATACGCTGAAATATAACAACAATACGCTGAAATATAACAACAATACGCTGAAATATAACAACAATACGCTGAAATAGAACAACAATACGCTGAAATATAACAACAATACGCTGAAATATAACAACAATACGCTGAAATATAACAACAATACGCTGAAATATAACAACAATACGCTGAAATATAACAACAATACGCTGAAATATAACAACAATACGCTGAAATATAACAACAACACGCTGAAATATAACAACAATACGCTGAAATATAACAACAATACGCTGAAATATAACAACAATACGCTGAAATATAACAACAATACGCTGAAATATAACAACAATACGCTGAAATATAACAACAATACGCTGAAATAGAACAACAATACGCTGAAATATAACAACAATACGCTGAAATATAACAACAATACGCTGAAATATAACAACAATACGCTGAAATATAACAACAATACGCTGAAATATAACAACAATACGCTGAAATATAACAACAATACGCTGAAATATAACAACAATACGCTGAAATATAACAACAATACGCTGAAATATAACAACAATACGCTGAAATATAACAACAATACGCTGAAATATAACAACAATACGCTGAAATATAACAACAATACGCTGAAATAGAACAACAATACGCTGAAATATAACAACAATACGCTGAAATATAACAACAATACGCTGAAATATAACAACAATACGCTGAAATATAACAACAATACGCTGAAATATAACAACAATACGCTGAAATATAACAACAATACGCTGAAATATAACAACAATACGCTGAAATATAACAACAATACGCTGAAATATAACAACAATACGCTGAAATATAACAACAATACGCTGAAATATAACAACAATACGCTGAAATATAACAACAATACGCTGAAATATAACAACAATACGCTGAAATATAACAACAATACGCTGAAATATAACAACAATACGCTGAAATATAACAACAATACGCTGAAATATAACAACAATACGCTGAAATATAACAACAATACGCTGAAATATAACAACAATACGCTGAAATATAACAACAATACGCTGAAATATAACAACAACACGCTGAAATATAACAACAACACGCTGAAATATAACAACAATACGCTGAAATATAACAACAATACGCTGAAATATAACAACAATACGCTGAAATATAACAACAATACGCTGAAATATAACAACAATACGCTGAAATATAACAACAATACGCTGAAATATAACAACAATACGCTGAAATATAACAACAATACGCTGAAATATAACAACAATACCCTGAAATATAACAACAATACGCTGAAATATAACAACAATACGCTGAAATATAACAACAATACGCTGAAATATAACAACAACACGCTGAAATATAACAACAACACGCTGAAATATAACAACAATACGCTGAAATATAACAACAATACGCTGAAATATAACAACAATACGCTGAAATATAACAACAATACGCTGAAATATAACAACAATACGCTGAAATATAACAACAATACCCTGAAATATAACAACAATACGCTGAAATATAACAACAATACGCTGAAATATAACAACAATACCCTGAAATATAACAACAATACGCTGAAATATAACAACAATACGCTGAAATATAACAACAATACGCTGAAATATAACAACAATACGCTGAAATATAACAACAATACGCTGAAATATAACAACAATACGCTGAAATTTAACAACAATACGCTGAAATATAACAACAATACGCTGAAATATAACAACAATACGCTGAAATATAACAACAATACGCTGAAATATAACAACAATACGCTGAAATATAACAACAATACGCTGAAATATAACAACAATACGCTGAAATATAACAACAATACGCTGAAATATAACAACAATACGCTGAAATATAACAACAATACGCTGAAATATAACAACAATACGCTGAAATATAACAACAATACGCTGAAATATAACAACAACACGCTGAAATATAACAACAACACGCTGAAATATAACAACAATACGCTGAAATATAACAACAATACCCTGAAATATAACAACAATACGCTGAAATATAACAACAATACGCTGAAATATAACAACAATACGCTGAAATATAACAACAACACGCTGAAATATAACAACAATACGCTGAAATATAACAACAATACGCTGAAATATAACAACAATACGCTGAAATATAACAACAATACGCTGAAATATAACAACAATACGCTGAAATATAACAACAATACCCTGAAATATAACAACAATACGCTGAAATATAACAACAATACGCTGAAATATAACAACAATACGCTGAAATATAACAACAATACGCTGAAATATAACAACAATACGCTGAAATATAACAACAATACGCTGAAATATAACAACAATACGCTGAAATATAACAACAATACGCTGAAATATAACAACAATACGCTGAAATATAACAACAATACGCTGAAATATAACAACAATACGCTGAAATATAACAACAATACGCTGAAATATAACAACAATACGCTGAAATATAACAACAATACGCTGAAATATAACAACAATACGCTGAAATATAACAACAATACGCTGAAATATAACAACAATACGCTGAAATATAACAACAATACGCTGAAATATAACAACAATACGCTGAAATATAACAACAATACCCTGAAATATAACAACAATACGCTGAAATATAACAACAATACGCTGAAATATAACAACAATACGCTGAAATATAACAACAATACGCTGAAATATAACAACAATACGCTGAAATATAACAACAATACGCTGAAATATAACAACAACACGCTGAAATATAACAACAATACGCTGAAATATAACAACAATACGCTGAAATATAACAACAATACGCTGAAATATAACAACAATACGCTGAAATATAACAACAATACGCTGAAATATAACAACAATACGCTGAAATATAACAACAATACGCTGAAATATAACAACAATACGCTGAAATATAACAACAATACGCTGAAATATAACAACAATACGCTGAAATATAACAACAATACGCTGAAATATAACAACAATACGCTGAAATATAACAACAATACGCTGAAATATAACAACAATACCCTGAAATATAACAACAATACGCTGAAATATAACAACAATACGCTGAAATATAACAACAATACCCTGAAATATAACAACAATACGCTGAAATATAACAACAATACGCTGAAATATAACAACAACACGCTGAAATATAACAACAACACGCTGAAATATAACAACAATACGCTGAAATATAACAACAATACGCTGAAATATAACAACAATACGCTGAAATATAACAACAACACGCTGAAATATAACAACAACACGCTGAAATATAACAACAACACGCTGAAATATAACAACAATACGCGGAAATATAACAACAATACGCTGAAATATAACAACAACACGCTGAAATATAACAACAATACGCTGAAATATAACAACAATACGCTGAAATATAACAACAATACGCTGAAATATAACAACAATACGCTGAAATATAACAACAATACGCTGAAATATAACAACAATACGCTGAAATATAACAACAATACGCTGAAATATAACAACAATACGCTGAAATATAACAACAATACGCGGAAATAGAACAACAATACGCTGAAATATAACAACAATACGCTGAAATATAACAACAATACGCTGAAATATAACAACAATACGCTGAAATATAACAACAATACGCTGAAATATAACAACAATACGCTGAAATATAACAACAATACGCTGAAATATAACAACAATACGCTGAAATATAACAACAATACGCTGAAATATAACAACAATACGCTGAAATATAACAACAATACGCTGAAATATAACAACAATACGCTGAAATATAACAACAACACGCTGAAATATAACAACAATACGCTGAAATATAACAACAATACGCTGAAATATAACAACAATACCCTGAAATATAACAACAATACCCTGAAATATAACAACAATACGCTGAAATATAACAACAATACGCTGAAATATAACAACAATACCCTGAAATATAACAACAATACGCTGAAATATAAATATAACAACAATACGCTGAAATATAACAACAATACCCTGAAATATAACAACAATACGCTGAAATATAACAACAATACGCTGAAATATAACAACAATACGCTGAAATATAACAACAATACGCTGAAATATAACAACAATACGCTGAAATATAACAACAATACCCTGAAATATAACAACAATACGCTGAAATATAAATATAACAACAATACGCTGAAATATAACAACAATACAATACGCTGAAATATAACAACAATACGCTGAAATATAACAACAATACGCTGAAATATAACAACAATACGCTGAAATATAACAACAATACGCTGAAATATAACAACAATACGCTGAAATATAACAACAATACGCTGAAATATAACAACAATACGCTGAAATATAACAACAATACGCTGAAATATAACAACAATACGCTGAAATATAACAACAATACCCTGAAATATAACAACAATACGCTGAAATATAACAACAATACGCTGAAATATAACAACAATACGCTGAAATATAACAACAATACGCTGAAATATAACAACAATACGCTGAAATATAACAACAATACGCTGAAATATAACAACAATACGCTGAAATATAACAACAATACGCTGAAATATAACAACAATACGCTGAAATATAACAACAATACGCTGAAATATAACAACAATACGAAATATAACAACAATACGCTGAAATATAACAACAACACGCTGAAATATAACAACAACACGCTGAAATATAACAACAATACGCTGAAATATAACAACAATACGCTGAAATATAACAACAATACGCTGAAATATAACAACAACACGCTGAAATATAACAACAATACGCTGAAATATAACAACAATACGCTGAAATATAACAACAACACGCTGAAATATAACAACAATACGCTGAAATATAACAACAATACGCTGAAATATAACAACAATACGCTGAAATATAACAACAATACGCTGAAATATAACAACAATACGCTGAAATATAACAACAATACGCTGAAATATAACAACAATACGCTGAAATATAACAACAATACGCTGAAATATAACAACAATACGCTGAAATATAACAACAATACGCTGAAATATAACAACAATACGCTGAAATATAACAACAATACGCTGAAATATAACAACAACACGCTGAAATATAACAACAATACGCTGAAATATAACAACAATACGCTGAAATATAACAACAATACGCTGAAATATAACAACAATACCCTGAAATATAACAACAATACGCTGAAATATAACAACAATACGCTGAAATATAACAACAATACGCTGAAATATAACAACAATACGCTGAAATATAACAACAATACGCTGAAATATAACAACAATACCCTGAAATATAACAACAATACGCTGAAATATAACAACAATACGCTGAAATATAACAACAACACGCTGAAATATAACAACAATACGCTGAAATATAACAACAATACGCTGAAATATAACAACAATACGCTGAAATATAACAACAATACGCTGAAATATAACAACAATACGCTGAAATATAACAACAATACGCTGAAATATAACAACAATACGCTGAAATATAACAACAATACGCTGAAATATAACAACAATACGCTGAAATATAACAACAATACGCTGAAATATAACAACAATACGCTGAAATATAACAACAATACGCTGAAATATAACAACAATACGCTGAAATATAACAACAATACCCTGAAATATAACAACAATACCCTGAAATATAACAACAATACGCTGAAATATAACAACAATACGCTGAAATATAACAACAATACGCTGAAATATAACAACAATACGCTGAAATATAACAACAATACGCTGAAATATAACAACAATACGCTGAAATATAACAACAATACGCTGAAATATAACAACAATACCCTGAAATATAACAACAATACGCTGAAATATAACAACAATACGCTGAAATATAACAACAATACGCTGAAATATAACAACAATACGCTGAAATATAACAACAATACGCTGAAATATAACAACAACACGCTGAAATATAACTCTGCAAAATGAACTGCTGTGGAGAGTTTATTCACAAAACATCTTGAAGTGTTAATATTGAATCAAAAACACATTATTTACATGTCAAAAGGTTTTTAATAAAAATCTCTTATAATTACAATAGTCTTTTTGAGGATAATAGATATTTTCTTCCACCTAGAGCATCTGTTTCTACAGAGACAATCTGAATCGTCTCCAGCCATTTGTTCCCCTTTACAATATGAAACATGTTGATTTCAGGGAAAAACCTTGTTCCACACAAATCATCTATTTTAAACATTAGATGGCAAAACATGTACAGTTATATTCCTGTTTAGTAAAGTTCCACACTGTAGCTTGAGTTATTTTTATTTTAGAAACCGGTATTTGTCACATTTTATAAACTGGGATTTGTCGTTCAACAAGCTCTAGTTTCTAGCAAGACCTCACAACAACAAGGGATTCTTCATTCACCCTTTCAGGTTGTAATTGTATTTGACATATACAGTTAAGTAATGGGTCAGTTGAACGTAGCAGGCTTTAGTTTGTTTCTAATAAACGTGTTATAAATATGTTTTTATTTGCAGTCGTAGGTTCTCCAGCAGGGGGAGGGGGGGGGGGGGATCCCCCTGTGTGATAAAGCTTCGTGTGGCTGGCTGAGATTCCCTGGCTGGAGGCTGAGGCTGTGCTGGCTGTGGACTGGAGCAGCTCTGCTCTCAGCTCTGCTCTGCACACCTGTGGACAGAATGAATAGATGGGGTGTGTGAACGGTCTGCTCCAGACTGACTGGCGCCGTCAACACAACACAGGGCTTCATCAACAAGCCAAAACAAACGGACCGGCTCAGACAACTGACTTCCAGTATACCGTAAACACAGCTGCCTGTCAGCCTGCCTGCCTGCCTGTCTCTGTCTGTCTGCCTGTCTGTCTGTCTGCCTACGTACCTCCCTGCCTGTCTGTCTGTCTGTCTGTCTGCCTGCCTGCCTGTCAGCCTGCTTGTCTGTCTGCCTGTCAACCTGTCTGGGTCTCAGAGCCTTCCAGCTAACCTAACCAGGCCTGTCTGGGTCTCAGAGCCTTCCAGCTAACCTAACCAGGCTCTGCTCCTCATTTACAGGCAGATGACCTTTAACCCTCTGCTTGGAACGTTGCTACACAAGAGGACAGTTATTGTGCAACACACAGCTGGCTCCTGGGTGTTGTCAATAATCAGGTTACTCAATGACACTCTGTCTACTGCTACTGCAAGTCACAGTTTAATAGCTGAAACCACAGCAGCAACACTACTACCACTCATAATAATAATACTGCTACTACTCATAATAATAACAATAATAATAATAATAATATTACTAGTACTACTCAATAACAACAATACTCCTACTATTAATCATAATAATAATAACACGAATAATACTACTGCTACTATTACTCATAATAATAATTACAATAATTATAATACTGCTACTATTACTCATAATAAAAATTACAATAATTATAATACCGCTACTATTACTCATAATAATAATTACAATAATTATAATACTGCTACTATTACTCATAATAATTACAATAATTATAATACTGCTACTATTACTCATAATAATAATTACAATAATTATAATACTGCCACTATTACTCATAATAACAATAATACTAATAATACTGATAGTACTACTTAATAATAATACTACTAATACATCTGCTACTACTACCCATAATAATAATACTACTAGTACTACCCATAATAATAATACTACTAGTACTACCCATAATAATAATACTACTAGTACTACCCATAATAATAATATTAGTACTACCCATAATAATAATACTACTACTACTACCCATAATAATAATACTACTACTACTACCCATAATAATAATACTACTACTACTACCCATAATAATAATACTACTAGTACTACCCATAATAATAATACTACTAGTACTACCCATAATAACAATACTACTAGTACTACCCATAATAATAATTATACTAGTACTACCCATAATAATAATACTACTAGTACTACCCATAATAATAATACTACTAGTACTACCCATAATAATAATAATACTACTAGTACTACCCATAATAATACTACTAGTACTACCCATAATAATAATATTAGTACTACCCATAATAATAATACTACTACTACTACCCATAATAATAATACTACTACTACTACCCATAATAATAATACTACTAGTACTACCCATAATAATAATACTACTAGTACTACCCATAATAATAATATTAGTACTACCCATAATAATAATACTACTAGTACTACCCATAATAATAATAATACTAGTACTACCCATAATAATAATAATACTAGTACTACCCATAATAATAATATTAGTACTACCCATAATAATAATACTACTAGCACTACCCATAATACTAATACTGCTACTACTACCCATAATAATAATTATACTAGTACTACCCATAATAATAATACTGCTAATACTACTCACAATAATAATAATATTGCTAGTACTACTCATAATAATACTGCTAGTACTACTCATAATAATAATACTGCGAGTCTACCCATAATAATAATATTGCTAGTACTACCCATAATAATAATACTGTGAGTACTACCCATAATAATAATACTGCGAATACTACTCAAAATAATAATACTGTTGGTACTACTCACAATAATAATACTAGTAGTACTACTCATAATAATACTACTGCTAGTACTACTCGTAATAATAATACTGCTAGTACTACTCACATTAATAATAATACTACTAGTACTACGCATAATAATAATACTGCTAGTACTACTCATAATAATACTAATACTACTAGTACTACTCATAATAATACTACTGCTAGTACTACTCATAATAATACTACTGGTACTACTCACAATAATACTAATACTGCTAGTACTACTCTCAATCATACTAATACTACTAGTACTACTCATAATAATAATACTGCTGGTACCACCCATAATAATAATACTGCTGGTGCTACTCATAATAATAATACTGCTAATACTACTCATAATAACACTAATACTACTAGTACTACTCAAAATAATAATACTGCTGGTACCACCCATAATAATAATACTGCTGGTGCTACTCATAATAATAATACTGCTAATACTACTCATAATAACACTAATACTACTAGTACTACTCATAATAATAATAATAATAATACTAGTACCACCCATAATAATAATAATACTGCTGGTGCTACTCATAATAATAATACTGCTAATACTACTCATAATAATACTAATACTGCTAGTACTACTCATAATAATAATATTGCTAATACTACTCATAATAATAATACTGCTGGTGCTACTCATAATAATAATACTGCTAATACTACTCATAATAATACTAATACTGCTAGTACTACTCATAGTAATACTAATCCAGGTGAATTCAAGGTATATTTCATTGAAGAGACAACACAGATTGTGAAGCAGATTTAAACCAGAACAATAGGATCCTACTCACCATTGGCCATTTCTCAGCGACACAAAACTGAGTCGTCCTTTTTGCCTGTTGACATCCTCTGAAATAAGGGAAACGAGAATGAATACTACCTGACAGTTTATGAGTCAGGTAAGGTGACACAAACCACGAGCTATACAGAGAATGAACCAGTGTTGACTACATGACATCACAGCAGGACCACAACACAACTTATCATCTGATCTGAGAGCATCACAGCAGGACCACAACACAACTTATCATCTGATCTGAGAGCATCACAGCAGGACCACAACACAACTTATCATCTGATCTGAGAGCATCACAGCAGGACCACAACACAACTTATCATCTGATCTGAGAGCATCACAGCAGGACCACAACACAACTTATCATCTGATCTGAGAGCATCACAGCAGGACCACAGACTCCTTCACCTCATGCACAGGGGTCCTGTCTTTCCATGCACCAACCACTGCCACTAGAAATGACGTATTATGCCTTTCAATAACATGTGTCTCTGCCAATACGATGTCTCAATAACATGTGTCTCTGTCAATACGATGTCTCAATAACATGTGTCTCTGTCAATACGATGTCTCAATAACATGTGTCTCTGTCAATACGATGTCTCAATAACATGTGTCTCTGTCAATACGATGTCTCAATAACATGTGTCTCTGTCAATACGATGTTTCAATAACATGTGTCTCTGCCAATACGATGTCTCAATAACATGTGTCTCTGTCAATACGATGTCTCAATAACATGTGTCTCTGTCAATACGATGTTTCAATAACATGTGTCTCTGTCAATAGATGTTTCAATAACATGTGTCTCTGTCAATACGATGTCTCAATAACATGTGTCTCTGTCAATATGATGTCTCAATAACATGTGTCTCTGTCAATACGATGTTTCAATAACATGTGTCTCTGTCAATAGATGTTTCAATAACATGTGTCTCTGTCAATAGATGTCTCAATAACATGTGTCTCTGCCTTGTCAATACGATGTCTCAATAACATGTGTCTCTGTCAATACGATGTTTCAATAACATGTGTCTCTGTCAATAGATGTTTCAATAACATGTGTCTCTGTCAATACGATGTCTCAATAACATGTGTCTCTGTCAATATGATGTCTCAATAACATGTGTCTCTGTCAATACGATGTTTCAATAACATGTGTCTCTGTCAATAGATGTTTCAATAACATGTGTCTCTGTCAATAGATGTCTCAATAACATGTGTCTCTGCCTTGTCAATACGATGTCTCAATAACATGTGTCTCTGTCAATACGATGTTTCAATAACATGTGTCTCTGCCTTGTCAATACGATGTCTCAATAACATGTGTCTCTGCCTTGTCAATACGATGTCTCAATAACATGTGTCTCTGTCAATAGATGTCTCAATAACATGTGTCTCTGCCAATACGATGTTTTCCACAAGAACATAAACAAGGCCATTTGTTATTCTACAATACAGGAGTCTCCTGACTTGAAAAGGACAACGCCACTGATACACACCACCCATTCTATATATAGTCTTCTAGACCATCCCACTGGGCTCACACTGGTTGAATCAACGTTGTTTCCACGTCATTTCATTGTTGAACCAACGTGGAAGAGACGTTGAATTTACGTCTTGTGCCATTGCTTCTTACCTGGTGGTCTGTGTTGAGAACCGTTAGTGGTGTCCGGTTAGAGGCTGGGGACGGCGGGCACATCCCCGTCATGGTCCCCGTCTGTTGTTTCAGGAGAGAAGGGTGCGTCTCCAGCGCGAGCTGCAGGTCCAAGATGTAATCTATGACGTGCTGAAGGATCTCCACTTTGCTGACTTTCTTATCCTGCGGTATGGTGGGTACGAGGCGCTTGAGGCGACTGTAACACTGGTTCATATCGTCCTGCAGACACAGCTGCTCTTCTTCCTGCAACCTAGACCGAGCGATGTTCAGGCTGTGATCCGAGAGGTAGTGTAAAGAAAGCTCGTTGCCGCTGCTGCTTGAGGTATCCTTCTGGGAGCGGACGGGAGTAGTAGCCTTCATTTCGGTAATAACGCACCCGTGCGGCGGGGTTGAGAGAAAACAATCACTGGTGCCAAATACCGGAGATTATATGTAGGCGATGAAGATGGCTATGACCGAAGTAAAAGCCAAACTACCAAAAGAAAACGGTCGACAAAAATGTTTCAAAAGTAGTAGATTTTATTCTGTCAACATCCCGTGGACCAGTCGGTTCTACTTCACCAAGCACCGCGTGAAGAATGAATAGATTCCGTTCACTTATATGGGAAGGGGAGGCGCCGGCGCGCTGCTGGTTGACAGTACCGGAGAGAAACTGGTCAATCACGAGCCGCCCGGTGCCCATGATGGAACAACACCACCCTATAGAAATGCGTGCCTGCCTCTGCGTTGCGGAGGGTGACGCCTGTCGAAGGTGTGTGTGTGTGTGTGTGTGTGTGTGTGTGTGTGTGTGTGTGTGTGTGTGTGTGTGTGTGTGTGTGTGTGTGTGTGTGTGTGTGTGTGTGTGTGTGTGTGTGTTCGATATATAAAATCTAATCAGTAAGGAGGCCCGAGCATTTGAAATATAAAATGCAATAATTCTGTGTAAACTGATTATCATCGTTCACTTAAAATATATATTTCTATTTTATATATCTTGTACATGAAATCAACGTTTTTATGTCATACACAAGATACATCAGGGAGCAAAATGTGAAATGCTTCTAGCCAGCTACCTCTCAACAGGGCAGTGAAATGCTTCTTGCCAGCTACCTCTCAACAGGGCAGTGAAATGCTTCTAGCCAGCTACCTCTCAACAGGGCAGTGAAATGCTTCTTGCCAGCTACCTCTCAACAGGGCAGTGAAATGCTTCTAGCCAGCTACCTCTCAACAGGGCAGTGAAATGCTTCTTGCCAGCTACCTCTCAACAGTGCAGTGAAATGCTTCTTGCCAGCTACCTCTCAACAGGGCAGTGAAATGCTTCTTGCCAGCTACCTCTCAACAGTGCAGTGAAATGCTTCTAGCCAGCTACCTCTCAACAGTGCAGTGAAATGCTTCTAGCCAGCTACCTCTCAACAGTGCAGTGAAATGCTTCTAGCCAGCTACCTCTCAACAGTGCAGTGAAATGCTTCTTGCCAGCTACCTCTCAACAGGGCAGTAAAAGGCTTCTTGCCAACTACCTCTCAACAGTGCAGTGAAATGCTTCTTGCCAGCTACCTCTCAACAGTGCAGTAAAATGCTTCTTGCCAGCTACCTCTCAACAGGGCAGTGAAATGCTTCTAGCCAGCTACCTCTCAACAGTGCAGTGAAATGCTTCTAGCCAGCTACCTCTCAACAGGGCAGTGAAATGCTTCTTGCCAGCTACCTCTCAACAGGGCAGTGAAATGCTTCTTGCCAGCTACCTCTCAACAGGGCAGTGAAATGCTTCTTGCCAGCTACCTCTCAACAGGGCAGTGAAATGCTTCTTGCCAGCTACCTCTCAACAGGGCAGTAAAAGGCTTCTTGCCAGCTACCTCTCAACAGGGCAGTGAAATGCTTCTTGCCAGCTACCTCTCAACAGTGCAGTAAAATGCTTCTTGCCAGCTACCTCTCAACAGGGCAGTGAAATGCTTCTAGCCAGCTACCTCTCAACAGGGCAGTGAAATGCTTCTTGCCAGCTACCTCTCAACAGGGCAGTGAAATGCTTCTTGCCAGCTACCTCTCAACAGGGCAGTGAAATGCTTCTAGCCAGCTACCTCTCAACAGTGCAGTAAAATGCTTCTTGCCAGCTATCTCTCAACAGTGCAGAGAAATGCTTCTTGCCAGCTACCTCTCAACAGGGCAGTGAAATACTTCTTGCCAGCTACCTCTCAACAGGGCAGTGAAATGCTTCTTGCCAGCTACCTCTCAACAGTGCAGTGAAATGCTTCTTACCAGCTACCTCTCAACAGGGCAGTGAAATGCTTCTTGCCAGCTACCTCTCAACAGGGTAGTGAAATGCTTCTTGCCAGCTACCTCTCAACAGGGCAGTGAAATGCTTCTTGCCAGCTACCTCTCAACAGGGCAGTGAAATGCTTCTTGCCAGCTACCTCTCAACAGGGCAGTGAAATGCTTCTTGCCAGCTACCTCTCAACAGGGCAGTGAAATGCTTCTTGCCAGCTACCTCTCAACAGGGCAGTGAAATGCTTCTAGCCAGCTACCTCTCAACAGGGCAGTGAAATGCTTCTAGCCAGCTACCTCTCAACAGGGCAGTGAAATGCTTCTAGCCAGCTACCTCTCAACAGGGCAGTGAAATGCTTCTTGCCAGCTACCTCTCAACAGGGCAGTGAAATGCTTCTTGCCAGCTACCTCTCAACAGGGCAGTGAAATGCTTCTTGCCAGCTACCTCTCAACAGGGCAGTGAAATGCTTCTTGCCAGCTACCTCTCAACAGGGCAGTGAAATGCTTCTAGCCAGCTACCTCTCAACAGGGCAGTGAAATGCTTCTAGCCAGCTACCTCTCAACAGGGCAGTGAAATGCTTCTAGCCAGCTACCTCTCAACAGTGCAGTGAAATGCTTCTTGCCAGCTACCTCTCAACAGTGCAGTGAAATGCTTCTTGCCAGCTACCTCTCAACAGTGAAATAATAAAGAAGAACAAAAGTAAATATAAAAACAAACACAATTAGGTGAATGTTATAATGTTATTAAAATGATAACCTACATGAATATCATTGAATAGTCTATAGCACTCAGCATCTATTCATAGATGAGCATGAACTACAGACTTCTGGCCTGAATGCCTTCAAAACCGACCACTAGGGGCCAGAAGTGGAACCAACCAAGTAATTATTATTGGAGAACCAACCAAGTCATTATTATTGGAGAACCAACCAAGTCATTATTATTGGAGGACCAAGTCATTATTATTGGAGAACCAACCAAGTCATTATTATTGGAGAACCAACCAAGTCATTATTATTGGAGGACCAATCAAGTCATTATTATTGGAGGACCAACCAAGTCATTATTATTGGAGAACCAACCAAGTCATTATTATTGGAGAACCAACCAAGTCATTATTATTGGAGAACCAACCAAGTCATTATTATTGGAGGACCAAGTAATTATTATTGGATAACCAACCAAGTCATTATTATTGGAGAACCAACCAAGTCATTATTATTGGAGGACCAACCAAGTCATTATTATTGGAGAACCAACTAAGTCATTATTATTGGAGAACCAACCAAGTCATTATTATTGGAGGACCAACCAAGTCATTATTATTGGAGAACCAACCAAGTCATTATTATTGGAGAACCAACCAAGTCATTATTATTGGAGAACCAACCAAGTCATTATTATTGGAGGACCAATCAAGTCATTATTATTGGAGGACCAACCAAGTCATTATTATTGGAGGACCAATCAAGTCATTATTATTGGAGGACCAACCAAGTCATTATTATTGGAGAACCAACCAAGTCATTATTATTGGAGGAACAACCAAGTCATTATTATTGGAGGACCAACCAAGTCATTATTATTGGAGGACCAACCAAGTCATTATTATTGGAGAACCAACCAAGTCATTAATATTGGAAAACCAACCAAGTCATTATTATTGGAGAACCAACCAAGTCATTATTATTGGAGGACCAATCAAGTCATTATTATTGGAGGACCAACCAAGTCATTATTATTGGAGAACCAACCAAGTCATTATTATTGGAGAACCAACCAAGTCATTATTATTGGAGGACCAACCAAGTCATTATTATTGGAGAACCAACCAAGTCATTATTATTGGAGGAACAATTAAGTCATTATTATTGGAGGACCAACCAAGTCATTATTATTGGAGGACCAGGAGACATCCCATCTGAGGTGAAAGGTGACAGAGTGGTGTTGGACAGACCAGGAGACATCCCATCTGAGGTGAAAGGTGACAGAGTGGTGTTGGACAGACCAGGAGACATCCCATCTGAGGTGAAAGGTGACAGAGCTAGAGAGGTGTTGGTCAGACCAGGAGACATCCCATCTGAGGTGAAAGGTGCCAGAGAGGTGTTTGTCAGACCAGGAGACATCCCATCTGAGGTGAAAGGTGCCAGAGAGGTGTTTGTCAGACCAGGAGACATCCCGGAAATCGGTCTTCTGTTGTAAATGTCTGTGGTGTCTGAACGGTTTGACCTACGAACTATTGTGACCCCTTCTATGGAAAGAGGAGACTCACGAACACCATGAGTGTTCGACCCCACAAGTGTCACATGACTCATCTGAAGGTAACCAGTTAAAAACTAATAGAAAAAAACTAATAGAAGTACGAGGGTATTTTTGTGCCTACCCCAATTTTGTTTTTAAATATGTGTAAAACTTTTAAAAGTAATTCCTGAGTCTCTCTCTCTCTCTCTCTCTCTCTCTCTCTCTCTCTCTCTCTCTCTCTCTCTCTCTCTCTCTCTCTCTCTCTCTCTCTCTCTCTCTCTCTCTCTCTCTCTCTCTCTCTCTCTCTCTCTCTCTCTCTCTCTCTCTCTCTCTCTCTCTCTCTCTCTCTCTCTCTCTCTCTCTCTCTCTCTCTCTCTCTCTCTCTCTCTCTCTCTCTCTCTCTCAGATACCCACTGCAGTGCACAGGTGCTTCCAGCGTCCATGCAGTGTTTTGGGACGTTATTGGATACAGTATCAAGTGTATCAGATCTTCTGGGACTGAAACAGCATTATTAGGAATAGTTAGTTTCAATATCTTCAATGGGAGTTTCTCAAACCTCCGCAGCTATTAGTTTCAGTTCCCAGTGTGGTGGTGTGGGTTAACACTGTGGACTCTCCCAGTGGTGTGGGTTGACACTGTGGACTCTCCCAGTGGTGTGGGTTAACACTGTGGACTCTCCCAGTGGTGTGGGTTAACACTGTGGACTCTCCCAGTGGTGTGGGTTAACACTGTGGACTCTCCCAGTGTGGTGGTGTGGGTTAACACTGTGGACTCTCCCTGTGTGGTGGGTTAACACTGTGGACTCTCCCAGTATGGTGGTGTGGTGTGGGTTAACACTGTGGACTCTCCCAGTGTGGTGTGGGTTAACACTGTGGACTCTTCTAGTATGGTGGTGTGGTGTAGGTTAACACTGTGGACTCTCCCAGTGTGGTGGTGTGGTGTGGGTTAACACTGTGGACTCTCCCAGTGTGGTGGTGTGGTGTGGGTTAACACTGTGGACTCTCCCAGTGTGGTGGTGTGGGTTAACAACACTGTGGACTCTCCCAGTATGGTGGTGTGGTGTGGGTTAACACTGTGGACTCTCCCAGTGTGGTGGTGTGGGTTAACACTGTGGACTCTCCCAGTGTGGTGGTGTGGTGTGGGTTAACACTGTGGACTCTCCCAGTGGTGTGGGTTAACACTGTGGACTCTCCCTGTGTGGTGGTGTGGTGTGGGTTAACACTGTGGACTCTCCCAGTGTGGTGGTGTGGGTTAACACTGTGGACTCTCCCAGTGTGGTGGTGTGGTGTGGGTTAACACTGTGGACTCTCCCAGTGGTGTGGGTTAACACTGTGGACTCTCCCAGTATGGTGGTGTGGTGTGGGTTAACACTGTGGATTCTCCCAGTGTGGTGGTGTGGGTTAACACTGTGGACTCTCCCAGTGTGGTGGTGTGGTGTGGGTTAACACTGCGGACTCTCCCAGTGTGGTGGTGTGGGTTAACACTGTGGACTCTCCCAGTGTGGTGGTGTGGTGTGGGTTAACACTGTGGACTGTCCCAGTGTGGTGGTGTGGTGTGGGTTAACACTGTGGACTCTCCCAGTGTGGTGGTGTGGGTTAACACTGTGGACTCTCCCAGTGTGGTGGTGTGGTGTGGGTTAACACTGTGGACTCTCCCAGTGTGGTGGTGTGGTGTGGGTTAACACTGTGGACTCTCCCAGTATGGTGGTGTGGGTTAACACTGTGGACTCTCCCAGTGTGGTGGTGTCGTGTGGGTTAACACTGTGGACTCTCCCAGTGTGGTGGTGTGGGTTAACACTGTGGACTCTCCCAGTATGGTGGTGTGGTGTGGGTTAACACTGTGGACTCTCCCAGTGTGGTGGTGTGGGTTAACACTGTGGACTCTCCCAGTGTGGTGGTGTGGTGTAGGTTAACACTGTGGACTCTCCCGGTGTGGTGGTGTGGGTTAACACTGTGGACTCTCCCAGTATGGTGGTGGGGGTTAACACTGTGGACTCTCCCAGTGTGGTGGTGTGGTGTGGGTTAACACTGGACTCTCGCAGTATGGTGGTGTGGTGTGGGTTAACACTGTGGACTCTCCCAGTGTGGTGTGGGTTAACACTGTGGACTCTTCTAGTATGGTGGTGTGGTGTGGGTTAACACTGTGGACTCTCCCAGTGTGGTGGTGTGGTGTGGGTTAACACTGTGGACTCTCCCAGTGTGGTGGTGTGGTGTGGGTTAACACTGTGGACTCTCCCAGTGTGGTGGTGTGGGTTAACAACACTGTGGACTCTCCCAGTATGGTGGTGTGGTGTGGGTTAACACTGTGGACTCTCCCAGTGTGGTGGTGTGGGTTAACACTGTGGACTCTCCCAGTGTGGTGGTGTGGTGTGGGTTAACACTGTGGACTCTCCCAGTGGTGTGGGTTAACACTGTGGACTCTCCCAGTGTGGTGGTGTGGTGTGGGTTAACACTGTGGATTCTCCCAGTGTGGTGGTGTGGGTTAACACTGTGGACTCTCCCAGTGTGGTGGTGTGGTGTGGGTTAACACTGCGGACTCTCCCAGTGTGGTGGTGTGGGTTAACACTGTGGACTCTCCCAGTGTGGTGGTGTGGTGTGGGTTAACACTGTGGACTGTCCCAGTGTGGTGGTGTGGTGTGGGTTAACACTGTGGACTCTCCCAGTGTGGTGGTGTGGGTTAACACTGTGGACTCTCCCAGTGTGGTGGTGTGGGTTAACACTGTGGACTCTCCCAGTGTGGTGGTGTGGTGTGGGTTAACACTGTGGACTCTCCCAGTGGTGTGGGTTAACACTGTGGACTCTCCCAGTATGGTGGTGTGGTGTGGGTTAACACTGTGGATTCTCCCAGTGTGGTGGTGTGGGTTAACACTGTGGACTCTCCCAGTGTGGTGGTGTGGTGTGGGTTAACACTGCGGACTCTCCCAGTGTGGTGGTGTGGGTTAACACTGTGGACTCTCCCAGTGTGGTGGTGTGGTGTGGGTTAACACTGTGGACTGTCCCAGTGTGGTGGTGTGGGTTAACACTGTGGACTCTCCCAGTGTGGTGGTGTGGGTTAACACTGTGGACTCTCCCAGTGTGGTGGTGTGGTGTGGGTTAACACTGTGGACTCTCCCAGTGTGGTGGTGTGGTGTGGGTTAACACTGTGGACTCTCCCAGTATGGTGGTGTGGGTTAACACTGTGGACTCTCCCAGTGTGGTGGTGTCGTGTGGGTTAACACTGTGGACTCTCCCAGTGTGGTGGTGTGGGTTAACACTGTGGACTCTCCCAGTATGGTGGTGTGGTGTGGGTTAACACTGTGGACTCTCCCAGTGTGGTGGTGTGGGTTAACACTGTGGACTCTCCCAGTGTGGTGGTGTGGTGTAGGTTAACACTGTGGACTCTCCCGGTGTGGTGGTGTGGGTTAACACTGTGGACTCTCCCAGTATGGTGGTGGGGGTTAACACTGTGGACTCTCCCAGTGTGGTGGTGTGGTGTGGGTTAACACTGGACTCTCGCAGTATGGTGGTGTGGTGTGGGTTAACACTGTGGACTCTCCCAGTATGGTGGTGTGGTGTGGGTTAACACTGTGGACTCTCCCAGTATGGTGGTGTGGTGTGGGTTAACACTGTGGACTCTCCCAGTACGGTGGTGTGGGTTAACACTGTGGACTCTCCCAGTATGGTGGTGTGGTGTGGGTTAACACTGTGGACTCTTCTAGTGTGGTGGTGTGGTGTGGGTTAACACTGTGGACTCTCCCAGTGTGGTGGTGTGGGTTAACACTGTGGACTCTCCCAGTATGGTGGTGTGGTGTGGGTTAACACTGTGCACTCTCCCAGTGTGGTGGTGTGGGTTAACACTGTGGACTCTCCCAGTGTGGTGGTGTGGTGTGGGTTAACACTGGACTCTCCCAGTATGGTGGTGTGGTGTGGGTTAACACTGTGGTCTCTCCCAGTGTGGTGGTGTGGTGTGGGTTAACACTGTGGACTCTCCCAGTGTGGTGGTGTGGGTTAACACTGTGGACTCTCCCAGTACGGTGGTGTGGTGTGGGTTAACACTGTGGTCTCTCCCAGTATGGTGGTGTGGGTTAACACTGCGGACTCTCCCAGTGTGGTGGTGTGGGTTAACACTGTGGACTCTCCCAGTATGGTGGTGTGGTGTGGGTTAACACTGTGGACTCTCCCAGTATGGTGGTGTGGTGTGGGTTAACACTGTGGACTCTCCCAGTGTGGTGGTGTGGTGTGGGTTAACACTGTGGACTCTCCCAGTGTGGTGGTGTGGGTTAACACTGTGGACTCTCCCAGTGTGGTGGTGTGGTGTGGGTTAACACTGTGGACTCTCCCAGTGTGGTGGTGTGGTGTGGGTTAACACTGTGGACTCTCCCAGTGTGGTGGTGTGGTGTGGGTTAACACTGTGGACTCTCCCAGTACTCCCAGTACAAGCACCCTACTATGTAACCAGTACTACCAGTACTCCCAGTACAAGCACCCTACTGCACATAGTAGTAACAGATTCAGAAACGTTCCTGAAAATGTCTCCATTTGCAGTACGTTTGCCAATCGGTTGTGCTACCAGCCAGTGGGGATACATTAAACATTACAGCTAGCTAGGTTTGTTCCAGGTAACTTCCTAACCATTACTCTTCAGATAATTGGGTTATCATAAAAACAGCTGAATGCTAGCTAGCTAGCATAGTTACATGTACTCTTATGCTTGAATCAACTTTGAAACCAATTATACACCGTTGCTAATAGTTACCGGTAGCTAGCTACCTGGCTACCTAGCTGGCTTTATTGGTCCAGGGAGTGGGTTAGCTAGCTACCTGGCTGGCTTTATTGGTCCAGGGAGTGGGGTAGCTAGCTACCTAGCTGTCTTTATTGGTCCAGGGAGTGGGGTAGCTAGCTACCTGGCTGGCTTTATTGGTCCAGGGAGTGGGGTAGCTAGCTACCTGGCTACCTAGCTGGCTTTATTGGTCCAGGGAGTGGGTTAGCTAGCTACCTGGCTGGCTTTATTGGTCCAGGGAGTGGGGTAGCTAGCTACCTGGCTGGCTTTATTGGTCCAGGGAGTGGGTTAGCTAGCTACCTGGCTGGCTTTATTGGTCCAGGGAGTGGGTTAGCTAGCTACCTAGCTGTCTTTATTGGTCCAGGGAGTGGGTTAGCTAGCTACCTAGCTGGCTTTATTAGTCCAGGGAGTGGGGTAGCTAGCTACCTGGCCAGCTACCCTCACCCTGGCTGTTTGGTGTGTTTATAACTGAGTGTGGGCCGTGCCAGCTACCCTCACCCTGGCTGTTTGGTGTGTTTATAACTGAGTGTGGGCCGTGCCAGCTACCCTCACCCTGGCTGTTTGGTGTGTTTATAACTGAGTGTGGGTCGTGCCAGCTACCCTCACCCTGGCTGTTTGGTGTGTTTCGTGTGATAGCTCCCTCCTAAGGGCTTAGTTTGACAGGGTGCCTTCTGTTAATGCAAGTGTTTCCTATTTCCTGTCACCTGATCTCTGCCAGTGGCTGGAGGGTTTAAATGCTCAGTTCTAGAGCTTTATGGGAGATTCAATACAAAATGGCTGCCTGTCTCTGTAGGGGTTAGTTAGGGCTGATGCGAGTCCTAGGGGCTAGTCAGACTGATCTTCAGTCTTTGTATTTATTTGACTAATAAAAAATAAAATAATTTGTCTATTATTTACTTTGAGCCTGGTCAAGCATCTTGTTGGATGAATTCTACGTGTTGGTAAAAGCTGCACCTGCTCCAAGAGCCTTAAAATAAGAACCCTGAACTGTACGTTGTGCTTCCTGCCTCTCCTTGCTCAACAACTACCATCCACACATACACACACACACACACACACACACACACACACACACACACACACACACACACACAACGTATTGAACTCTCCCATTGCTCTGAAAAATGACAGTCTGTGAAGAAATGTGGGGATTTTAGAGGATGGGGATCATAATAAATGATTACAGTTTGGGGGAAATGGAGTTCTATACATAACATCATGATCTTTAAAGTTAGAAAAATCCATTAAGGGAGACTGATAATATTATAATTAGGGAACCCGCATCTCATTTATTTATATTTCGACTGTTATTATTTGCTCCCTGGAAATGTTTATTCAAATGAGGAAGTCTTTAACTTTCTAATTTCATGGTTCAGAAGTCGCACAGAAGGACATTGGGGTTCCTGTAGTATGACGTGTAAAGGGTTCAGAAGTCGTACAGAAGGACATTGGGGTTCCTGTAGTATGATGTGTAAAGGGTTCAGAAGGACATTGGGGATCCTGTAGTATGATGTGTAAAGGGTTCAGAAGGACATTGGGGTTCCTGTAGTATGATGTGTAAAGGGTTCAGAAGGACATTGGGGATCCTGTAGTATGATGTGTAAAGGGTTCAGAAGGACATTGGGGATCCTGTAGTATGATGTGTAAAGGGTTCAGAAGGACATTGGGGTTCCTGTAGTATGATGTGTAAGGGGTTCAGAAGGACATTGGGGATCCTGTAGTATGATGTGTAAAGGGTTCAGAAGGACATTGGGGTTCCTGTAGTATGATGTGTAAGGGGTTCAGAAGGACATTGGGGATCCTGTAGTATGATGTGTAAAGGGTTCAGAAGGACATTGGGGTTCCTGTAGTATGATGTGTAAAGGGTTCAGAAGGACATTGGGGTTCCTGTAGTATGATGTGTAAAGGGTTCAGAAGGACATTGGGGATCCTGTAGTATGATGTGTAAAGGGTTCAGAAGGACATTGGGGTTCCTGTAGTATGATGTGTAAAGGGCTCAGAAGGACATTGGGGTTCCTGTAGTATGATGTGTAAAGGGTTCAGAAGGACATTGGGGTTCCTGTAGTATGATGTGTAAAGGGTTCAGAAGGACATTGGGGTTCCTGTAGTATGATGTGTAAAGGGATCCTGTAGTATGATGTGTAAAGGGTTCCTGTAGTATGATGTGTAAAGGGTTCCTGTAGTATGATGTGTAAAGAGTTCCTGTAGTATGATGTGTAAAGGGATCCTGTAGTATGATGTGTAAAGGGATCCTGTAGTATGATGTGTAAAGGGTTCCTGTAGTATGATGTGTAAAGGGTTCCTGTAGTATGATGTGTAAAGGGTTCAGAAGGACATTTGGGTTCCTGTAGTATGATGTGTAAAGGGTTCAGAAGGACATTTGGGTTCCTGTAGTATGATGTGTAAAGGGTTCAGAAGGACATTGGTGTTCCTGTAGTATGATGTGTAAAGGGTTCAGAAGGACATTGGGGTTCCTGTAGTATGATGTGTAAAGGGTTCAGAAGGACATTGGGGATCCTGTAGTATGATGTGTAAAGGGTTCAGAAGGACATTGGGGTTCCTGTAGTATGATGTGTAAAGGGTTCAGAAGGACATTGGGGTTCCTGTAGTATGATGTGTAAAGGGTTCAGAAGGACATTGGGGATCCTGTAGTATGATGTGTAAAGGGTTCAGAAGGACATTGGGGATCCTGTAGTATGATGTGTAAAGGGTTCAGAAGGACATTGGGGATCCTGTATTATAATGTGTAAAGGGTTCAGAAGGACATTGGGGTTCCTGTAGTATGATGTGTAAAGGGTTCAGAAGGACATTGGGGTTCCTGTAGTATGATGTGTAAAGGGTACAGAAGGACATTGGGGTTCCTGTAGTATGATGTGTAAAGGGTTCAGAAGTCGTACAGAAGGACATTGGGGATCCTGTAGTATGATGTGTAAAGGGTTCAGAAGGACATTGGGGTTCCTGTAGTATGATGTGTAAAGGGTTCAGAAGGACATTGGGGTTCCTGTAGTATGATGTGTAAAGGGTTCCTGTAGTATGATGTGTAAAGGGTTCAGAAGGACATTGGGGTTCCTGTAGTATGATGTGTAAAGGGATCCTGTAGTATGATGTGTAAAGGGTTCCTGTAGTATGATGTGTAAAGGGATCCTGTAGTATGATGTGTAAAGGGTTCCTGTAGTATGATATGTAAAGGGATCCTGTAGTATGATGTGTAAAGGGATCCTGTAGTATGATGTGTAAAGGGATCCTGTAGTATGATGTGTAAAGGGCTCAGAAGGACATTGGGGATCCTGTAGTATGATGTGTAAAGGGTTCAGAAGGACATTGGGGTTCCTGTAGTATGATGTGTAAATCCTGATGTTTCATTATCGAAATCTCTTTTACTTTGGACATAATTATAAAACCAAATTTTTAAAAAATTCAAGTAAATTGTTTAGATTTTGTTTTTCTTCAGCACCAGATGAATCTTGAGAAAGTCAAAAAAATAATTCACAATAATTACACGCCAGAGAACACACTCATGTTAGTTTATTTATTTAATGTAATTACACACCAGAGAACACACTCATGTTAGTTTATTTATTTAATGTAATTACACGCCAGAGAACACACTCGTGTTAGTTTATTTATTTATTTTAATTACACACCAGAGAACACACTCATGTTAGTTTATTTATTTATTTTAATTACACGCCAGAGAACACACTCGTGTTAGTTTATTTATTTTTTAATACTGAAAAGTACCTTATTTTGGAATGTTTTTGATCAAGGTTTCATTTCAGCATCATGTTGCTGTTCTTGTTCTTGTTAAGATAACAATAGCTGTTAAGATAACACTAGTTGTTAAGATAACAATAGTACATGATGAGGTATTTTAAGATACAGGATGTCACCAGCTCCTCGTGTGTGTTGGTGTCAGAGAGGAAAGAGATTCAATAATTCAATGTGTATCAAAAGGCATAAGGCACATGTCCTAGTGCAGTCATAACGACATCCCCCCCATCCCCCCCGTGTCCCCCGCCCCCCCATGTCCTAGTGCAGTCATAACGACATCCCCCCCATCCCCCCCGTGTCCCCCGCCCCCCCATGTCCTAGTGCAGTCATAACGACATCCCCCCCATCCCCCCCGTGTCCCCCGCCCCCCCATGTCCTAGTGCAGTCATAACGACATCCCCCCCGCCCCCCATGTCCTAGTGCAGTCATAACGACATCCCCCCCCGCCCCCCATGTCCTAGTGCAGTCATAACGACATCCCCCCCCGCCCCCCATGTCCTAGTGCAGTCATAACGACAGCCCCCCCCCGCCCCCCATGTCCTAGTGCAGTCATAACGACATCCCCCCCCGCCCCCCATGTCCTAGTGCAGTCATAACGACATCCCCCCCCGCCCCCCATGTCCTAGTGCAGTCATAACGACACCCCCCCGCCCCCCATGTCCTAGTGCAGTCATAACGACATCCCCCCCGCCCCCCATGTCCTAGTGCAGTCATAACGACAGCCCCCCCCGCCCCCCATGTCCTAGTGCAGTCATAACGACACCCCCCCGCCCCCCATGTCCTAGTGCAGTCATAACGACACCCCCCGCCCCCCATGTCTTAGTGCAGTCATAACGACACCCCCCCCGCCCCCCATGTCCTAGTGCAGTCATAACGACAGCCCCCCTGCCCCCCCATGTCCTAGTGCAGTCATAACGACACCCCCCGCGCCCCCCATGTCCTAGTGCAGTCATAACGACATCCCCCCCGTGTCCTATTAAAGTCATAACGACATCCCCCCCGCCCCCCATGTCCTAGTGCAGTCATAACGACACCCCCCGCGCCCCCCATGTCGTAGTGCAGTCATAACGACATCCCCCCCGCCCCCCATGTCCTAGTGCAGTCATAACGACATCCCCCCGCCCCCCATGTCGTAGTGCAGTCATAACGACAGCCCCCCTGCCCCCCCATGTCCTAGTGCAGTCATAACGACATCCCCCCCGCCCCCCCATGTCCTAGTGCAGTCATAACGACATCCCCCCCGCCCCCCCATGTCCTAGTGCAGTCATAACGACACCCCCCCCCCCGCCCCCCATGTCTTAGTGCAGTCATAACGACATCCCCCCCGCCCCCCCATGTCCTAGTGCAGTCATAATGACAGCCCCCCCGTCCCCCATGTCCTAGTGCAGTCATAACGACAGCCCCCACGTGTCCTATTAAAGTCATAACGACATCCCCCCCGCCCCCTCATGTCCTAGTGCAGTCATAACGACATCCCCCCCCGCCCCCCATGTCCTAGTGCAGTCATAACGACACCCCCCCCCCCGCCCCCCATGTCCTAGTGCAGTCATAACGACACCCCCCCGCCCCCCATGTCCTAGTGCAGTCATAACGACACCCCCCCCCGCCCCCCATGTCCTAGTGCAGTCATAACGACAGCCCCCCTGCCCCCCCATGTCCTAGTGCAGTCATAACGACACCCCCCCGCCCCCCATGTCCTAGTGCAGTCATAACGACATCCCCCCGTGTCCTATTAAAGTCATAACGACATCCCCCCCGCCCCCCATGTCCTAGTGCAGTCATAACGACACCCCCCCCCGCCCCCCATGTCGTAGTGCAGTCATAACGACATCCCCCCCGCCCCCATGTCCTAGTGCAGTCATAACGACATCCCCCCCGCCCCCCATGTCCTAGTGCAGTCATAACGACAGCCCCCCTGCCCCCCCATGTCCTAGTGCAGTCATAACGACATCCCCCCAGCCCCCACCATGTCCTAGTGCAGTCATAACGACACCCCCCCGCCCCCCATGTCCTAGTGCAGTCATAATGACACCCCCCCCCGCCCCCCCATGTCCTAGTGCAGTCATAACGACATCCCCCCCGCCCCCCCATGTCCTAGTGCAGTCATAATGACAGCCCCCCCCGTCCCCCATGTCCTAGTGCAGTCATAACGACAGCCCCCCCGTGTCCTATTAAAGTCATAACGACATCCCCCCCGCCCCCCATGTCCTAGTGCAGTCATAACGACATCCCCCCGCCCCCCATGTCCTAGTGCAGTCATAACGACAGCCCCCCTGCCCCCCCATGTCCTAGTGCAGTCATAACGACATCCCCCCCGCCCCCCCATGTCCTAGTGCAGTCATAACGACACCCCCCCCCGCCCCCCATGTCTTAGTGCAGTCATAACGACATCCCCCCCGCCCCCCCATGTCCTAGTGCAGTCATAATGACAGCCCCCCCCGTCCTCCATGTCCTAGTGCAGTCATAACGACAGCCCCCCTGCCCCCCCATGTCCTAGTGCAGTCATAACGACATCCCCCCCGCCCCCCCATGTCCTAGTGCAGTCATAACGACACCCCCCCCCGCCCCCCATGTCTTAGTGCAGTCATAACGACATCCCCCCCGCCCCCCCATGTCCTAGTGCAGTCATAATGACAGCCCCCCCCGTCCCCCATGTCCTAGTGCAGTCATAACGACAGCCCCCCCGTGTCCTATTAAAGTCATAACGACATCCCCCCCGCCCCCTCATGTCCTAGTGCAGTCATAACGACATCCTCCCCCGCCCCCCATGTCCTAGTGCAGTCATAACGACATCCTCCCCCGCCCCCCATGTCCTAGTGCAGTCATAACGACATCCCCCCCGCCCCCCATGTCCTAGTGCAGTCATAACGACACCCCCCCCCCGCCCCCCATGTCCTAGTGCAGTCATAACGACACCCCCCCCCCCGCCCCCCATGTCCTAGTGCAGTCATAACGACACCCCCCCCCGCCCCCCATGTCCTAGTGCAGTCATAACGACATCCCCCCCCGCCCCCCATGTCCTAGTGCAGTCATAACGACATCCCCCCCCGCCCCCCATGTCCTAGTGCAGTCATAACGACACCCCCCCGCCCCCCATGTCCTAGTGCAGTCATAACGACATCCCCCCCGCCCCCCATGTCCTAGTGCAGTCATAACGACAGCCCCCCCCGCCCCCCATGTCCTAGTGCAGTCATAACGACACCCCCCCGCCCCCCATGTCCTAGTGCAGTCATAACGACACCCCCCGCCCCCCATGTCTTAGTGCAGTCATAACGACACCCCCCCCGCCCCCCATGTCCTAGTGCAGTCATAACGACAGCCCCCCTGCCCCCCCATGTCCTAGTGCAGTCATAACGACACCCCCCGCGCCCCCCATGTCCTAGTGCAGTCATAACGACATCCCCCCCGTGTCCTATTAAAGTCATAACGACATCCCCCCCGCCCCCCATGTCCTAGTGCAGTCATAACGACACCCCCCGCGCCCCCCATGTCGTAGTGCAGTCATAACGACATCCCCCCCGCCCCCCATGTCCTAGTGCAGTCATAACGACATCCCCCCGCCCCCCATGTCGTAGTGCAGTCATAACGACAGCCCCCCTGCCCCCCCATGTCCTAGTGCAGTCATAACGACATCCCCCCCGCCCCCCCATGTCCTAGTGCAGTCATAACGACATCCCCCCCGCCCCCCCATGTCCTAGTGCAGTCATAACGACACCCCCCCCCCCGCCCCCCATGTCTTAGTGCAGTCATAACGACATCCCCCCCGCCCCCCCATGTCCTAGTGCAGTCATAATGACAGCCCCCCCGTCCCCCATGTCCTAGTGCAGTCATAACGACAGCCCCCACGTGTCCTATTAAAGTCATAACGACATCCCCCCCGCCCCCTCATGTCCTAGTGCAGTCATAACGACATCCCCCCCCGCCCCCCATGTCCTAGTGCAGTCATAACGACACCCCCCCCCCCGCCCCCCATGTCCTAGTGCAGTCATAACGACACCCCCCCGCCCCCCATGTCCTAGTGCAGTCATAACGACACCCCCCCCCGCCCCCCATGTCCTAGTGCAGTCATAACGACAGCCCCCCTGCCCCCCCATGTCCTAGTGCAGTCATAACGACACCCCCCCGCCCCCCATGTCCTAGTGCAGTCATAACGACATCCCCCCGTGTCCTATTAAAGTCATAACGACATCCCCCCCGCCCCCCATGTCCTAGTGCAGTCATAACGACACCCCCCCCCGCCCCCCATGTCGTAGTGCAGTCATAACGACATCCCCCCCGCCCCCATGTCCTAGTGCAGTCATAACGACATCCCCCCCGCCCCCCATGTCCTAGTGCAGTCATAACGACAGCCCCCCTGCCCCCCCATGTCCTAGTGCAGTCATAACGACATCCCCCCCGCCCCCCCATGTCCTAGTGCAGTCATAACGACACCCCCCCGCCCCCCATGTCCTAGTGCAGTCATAATGACACCCCCCCCCGCCCCCCCATGTCCTAGTGCAGTCATAACGACATCCCCCCCGCCCCCCCATGTCCTAGTGCAGTCATAATGACAGCCCCCCCCGTCCCCCATGTCCTAGTGCAGTCATAACGACAGCCCCCCCGTGTCCTATTAAAGTCATAACGACATCCCCCCCGCCCCCCATGTCCTAGTGCAGTCATAACGACATCCCCCCGCCCCCCATGTCCTAGTGCAGTCATAACGACAGCCCCCCTGCCCCCCCATGTCCTAGTGCAGTCATAACGACATCCCCCCCGCCCCCCCATGTCCTAGTGCAGTCATAACGACACCCCCCCCCGCCCCCCATGTCTTAGTGCAGTCATAACGACATCCCCCCCGCCCCCCCATGTCCTAGTGCAGTCATAATGACAGCCCCCCCCGTCCTCCATGTCCTAGTGCAGTCATAACGACAGCCCCCCTGCCCCCCCATGTCCTAGTGCAGTCATAACGACATCCCCCCCGCCCCCCCATGTCCTAGTGCAGTCATAACGACACCCCCCCCCGCCCCCCATGTCTTAGTGCAGTCATAACGACATCCCCCCCGCCCCCCCATGTCCTAGTGCAGTCATAATGACAGCCCCCCCCGTCCCCCATGTCCTAGTGCAGTCATAACGACAGCCCCCCCGTGTCCTATTAAAGTCATAACGACATCCCCCCCGCCCCCTCATGTCCTAGTGCAGTCATAACGACATCCTCCCCCGCCCCCCATGTCCTAGTGCAGTCATAACGACATCCTCCCCCGCCCCCCATGTCCTAGTGCAGTCATAACGACATCCCCCCCGCCCCCCATGTCCTAGTGCAGTCATAACGACACCCCCCCCCCGCCCCCCATGTCCTAGTGCAGTCATAACGACACCCCCCCCCCCGCCCCCCATGTCCTAGTGCAGTCATAACGACACCCCCCCCCGCCCCCCATGTCCTAGTGCAGTCATAACGACACCCCCCCCGCCCCCCATGTCCTAGTGCAGTCATAACGACAGCCCCCCTGCCCCCCCATGTCCTAGTGCAGTCATAACGACACCCCCCCCGCCCCCCATGTCCTAGTGCAGTCATAACGACATCCCCCCCGTGTCCTATTAAAGTCATAACGACATCCCCCCCGCCCCCCATGTCCTAGTGCAGTCATAACGACACCCCCCCCCCGCCCCCCATGTCGTAGTGCAGTCATAACGACATCCCCCCCGCCCCCATGTCCTAGTGCAGTCATAACGACATCCCCCCCGCCCCCATGTCCTAGTGCAGTCATAACGACAGCCCCCCTGCCCCCCCATGTCCTAGTGCAGTCATAACGACATCCCCCCCGCCCCCCCATGTCCTAGTGCAGTCATAACGACACCCCCCCCCGCCCCCCATGTCCTAGTGCAGTCATAATGACACCCCCCCCGCCCCCCCATGTCCTAGTGCAGTCATAACGACATCCCCCCCGCCCCCCCATGTCCTAGTGCAGTCATAATGACAGCCCCCCCCGTCCCCCATGTCCTAGTGCAGTCATAACGACAGCCCCCCCGTGTCCTATTAAAGTCATAACGACATCCCCCCCGCCCCCTCATGTCCTAGTGCAGTCATAACGACAGCCCCCCCGCCCCCCATGTCCTAGTGCAGTCATAACGACATCCCCCCCGCCCCCCCATGTCCTAGTGCAGTCATAACGACAGCCCCCCCGTGTCCTATTAAAATCATAACGACATCCCCCCCGCCCCCTCATGTCCTAGTGCAGTCATAACGACAGCCCCCCCGCCCACCATGTCCTAGTGCAGTCATAACGACATCCCCCCCACCCCCCCATGTCCTAGTGCAGTCATAACGACATCCCCCCCCGCCCCCCCATGTCCTAGTGCAGTCATAACGACATCCCCCCCGCTCCCCCATGTCCTAGTGCAGTCATAATGACAGCCCCCCCCGTCCCCCATGTCCTAGTGCAGTCATAACGACAGCCCCCCCCGTGTCCTATTAAAGTCATAACGACATCCCCCCCGCCCCCTCATGTCCTAGTGCAGTCATAACGACATCCTCCCCCGCCCCCCATGTCCTAGTGCAGTCATAACGACATCCTCCCCCGCCCCCCATGTCCTAGTGCAGTCATAACGACATCCCCCCCGCCCCCCATGTCCTAGTGCAGTCATAACGACACCCCCCCCCCCGCCCCCCATGTCCTAGTGCAGTCATAACGACACCCCCCCCCCCCGCCCCCCATGTCCTAGTGCAGTCATAACGACACCCCCCCCCGCCCCCCATGTCCTAGTGCAGTCATAACGACAGCCCCCCTGCCCCCCCATGTCCTAGTGCAGTCATAACGACACCCCCCCCGCCCCCCATGTCCTAGTGCAGTCATAACGACAGCCCCCCCGTGTCCTATTAAAGTCATAACGACATCCCCCCCGCCCCCTCATGTCCTAGTGCAGTCATAACGACAGCCCCCCCGCCCCCCATGTCCTAGTGCAGTCATAACGACATCCCCCCCGCCCCCCCATGTCCTAGTGCAGTCATAACGACAGCCCCCCCGTGTCCTATTAAAGTCATAACGACATCCCCCCCGCCCCCTCATGTCCTAGTGCAGTCATAACGACAGCCCCCCCGCCCACCATGTCCTAGTGCAGTCATAACAACATCCCCCCCACCCCCCCATGTCCTAGTGCAGTCATAACGACATCCCCCCCTGCCCCCCCATGTCCTAGTGCAGTCATAACGACATCCCTCCCGCTCCCCCATGTCCTAGTGCAGTCATAATGACAGCCCCCCCCCCGCCCCCCCATGTCCTAGTGCAGTCATAACGACAGCCCCCCCGTGTCCTATTGCAGTCATAACGACAGCCCCCCCGTCCCCCATGTCCTAGTGCAGTCATAACGACACCCCCCCCGCCCCCCATGTCCTAGTGCAGTCATAACGACATCCCCCCCGTGTCCTATTAAAGTCATAACGACATCCCCCCCGCCCCCCATGTCCTAGTGCAGTCATAACGACCCCCCCCCCGCCCCCCATGTCGTAGTGCAGTCATAACGACATCCCCCCCGCCCCCATGTCCTAGTGCAGTCATAACGACATCCCCCCCGCCCCCATGTCCTAGTGCAGTCATAATGACAGCCCCCCTGCCCCCCCATGTCCTAGTGCAGTCATAACGACATCCCCCCCGCCCCCCCATGTCCTAGTGCAGTCATAACGACACCCCCCCCCGCCCCCCATGTCCTAGTGCAGTCATAATGACACCCCCCCCGCCCCCCCATGTCCTAGTGCAGTCATAACGACATCCCCCCCGCCCCCCCATGTCCTAGTGCAGTCATAATGACAGCCCCCCCCCCGTCCCCCATGTCCTAGTGCAGTCATAACGACAGCCCCCCCGTGTCCTATTAAAGTCATAACGACATCCCCCCCGCCCCCTCATGTCCTAGTGCAGTCATAACGACAGCCCCCCCGCCCCCCATGTCCTAGTGCAGTCATAACGACATCCCCCCCGCCCCCCCATGTCCTATTGCAGTCATAACGACAGCCCCCCCGTGTCCTATTAAAGTCATAACGACATCCCCCCCGCCCCCTCATGTCCTAGTGCAGTCATAACGACAGCCCCCCCGCCCACCATGTCCTAGTGCAGTCATAACGACATCCCCCCCACCCCCCCATGTCCTAGTGCAGTCATAACGACATCCCCCCCCGCCCCCCCATGTCCTAGTGCAGTCATAACGACCACCCCCCCGCTCCCCCATGTCCTAGTGCAGTCATAATGACAGCCCCCCCCCCGCCCCCCCATGTCCTAGTGCAGTCATAACGACAGCCCCCCCGTGTCCTATTGCAGTCATAACGACAGCCCCCCCGTCCCCCATGTCCTAGTGCAGTCATAACGACATCCCCCTGCCCCCCATGTCCTAGTGCAGTCATAACGACAGCCCCCCTGCCCCCCCATGTCCTAGTGCAGTCATAACGACATCCCCCCCGCCCCCCCATGTCCTAGTGCAGTCATAACGACATCCCCCCCGCCCCCCCATGTCCTAGTGCAGTCATAACGACATCCCCCACCCCCCCATGTCCTAGTGCAGTCATAACGACACCCCCCCCGCCCCCCCATGTCCTAGTGCAGTCATAACGACATCCCCCCCGCCCCCCCATGTCCTAGTGCAGTCATAATGACAGCCCCCCCCGTCCCCCTTGTCCTAGTGCAGTCATAACGACAGCCCCCCCCGTCCTCCATGTCCTAGTGCAGTCATAACGACATCCCCAGCGCCCCCCATGTCCTAGTGCATTCATAATGACAGCCCCCCCCCCACCCCCCCCATGTCCTAGGGCAGTCATAACGACAGCCCCCCCGTGTCCTATTAAAGTCATAACGACATCCCCCCCGCCCCCTCATGTCCTAGTGCAGTCATAACGACAGCCCCCCCGCCCCCCATGTCCTAGTGCAGTCATAACGACATCCCCCCCGCCCCCCCATGTCCTAGTGCAGTCATAACGACATCCCCCCCGCCCCCCCATGTCCTAGTGCAGTCATAACGACATCCCCCCCAGCCCCCCCATGTCCTAGTGCAGTCATAACGACATCCCCCCCGCCCCCCCATGTCCTAGTGCAGTCATAACGACATCCCCCCCACCCCCCCATGTCCTAGTGCAGTCATAACGACATCCCCCCCGCCCCCCCATGTCCTAGTGCAGTCATAACGACATCCCCCCCGCTCCCCCATGTCCTAGTGCAGTCATAATGACAGCCCCCCCCGCCCCCCCATGTCCTAGTGCAGTCATAACGACAGCCCCCCGTGTCCTATTGCAGTCATAACGACAGCCCCCCCGTCCCCCACGTCCCCCATCCCCCCCGTCCGTGTATGTTCCACGTGTCCTAGTGCAGTCATAACGACAGCCCCCCCCCCCGTCCCCCACGTCCCCCATTCCCCCCCGTCCCCCGTCCCCCCCTGTCTGTGTATGTTCCACGTGTCCTAGTGCAGTCATAACGACAGCCCCCCCCCCCCGTCCCCCACGTCCCCCATTCCCCCCCGTCCCCCGTCCCCCCCTGTCTGTGTATGTTCCACGTGTCCTAGTGCAGTCATAACGACATCCCCCCCCCCCCCCCCCCGTCCCCCACGTCCCCCATTCCCCCCCGTCCCCCCCCTGTCTGTGTATGTTCCACGTGTCCTATTGCAGTCATAACGACAGCCGTCCCCCCGTCCCCCCCCCCGTCCCCCCACCCCCCCGGTCTGTGTATGTTCCATGCAAACAGCTCCTATTATGCACCAAACCACAGTAACCCATTATACAGTATTCCAGTGTCTCCATCATGCATTATTCACTGGTAGTTACCAAGAGAGGACCCAGGAGAGGAGGGTAATACGTGCAATATTAATGTAGCTGCAGTGTTGCTCCGGCTCCACAGCCAGACTTATCATATCGGTAGTCGAATAACGCGCTAGTCATAACGCCCAAGTCCGCGAGGTTATACTCTGGGTTAATGGTCTGAATGTGTTCACACGCCTGAAGGGCGCTATTCACGGGCTGTGTGGGTGTGGACATGGAGGTAGGATGAGGTCAGGGTGCAAGTATCACATCTCACAACTAACCGATCATTGTTTTCGAGGCCGAGCCGATCGTAATCTTTGTGAAATGTACTTTCTATTTCAGCTTCCTGGACCACTGAACATCACACTTTTTGTTGAGTGGCCCTTGGATTGACAGGGAAGAACAGAGAGGTGAAAATAAATAAAACGTTATGCATTGTGTTTTTCATTATCACCAGGGCAACACAGAACATGGTGATGAGATCAGACAGGGAGGATCTGCCCACCAGGATACATCGTCATGATACATCTTGATACCTCAGTGTTCCTCAGAGTAAAGGAACTGTAGCCTCAGTGTTCCTCAGAGTAAAGGTCTTATAGCATCGTAGCATCGTAGCCTCAGTGTTCCTCAGAGTAAAGGAACCGTAGCCTCAGTGTTCCTCAGAGTAAAGGTCTTATAGCATCGTAGCCTCAGTGTTCCTCAGAGTAAAGGTCTTATAGCATCGTAGCCTCAGTGTTCCTCAGAGTAAAGGAACCGTAGCATCGTAGCCTCAGTGCTCCTCAGAGTAAAGTTCTTATAGCATCGTAGCTGGCTCCCAGAGCAGAGCAGGATCCCACGGGGCCACAGAGTCCTACATCTGGTACCTCTAGTGCCCCCCAAAAGACAGCTAGCAGCCCTGTAGAGAGAGAGAGAGAGAGAGAGAGAGAGAGACAGAGAGAGACAGAGAGAGAGAGAGAGAGAGAGAGAGAGACAGACAGACAGACAGACAGACAGACAGACAGACAGACAGAATGGTCTGGTAGAGAGAGAGGGAAAGAGAGAGAGGGAGGAAGTAGGAGAGAGAGCGAGAGAGAGAGAGAGGGAGGAAGTAGGAGAGAGAGCGAGAGAGAGAGAGGGAGGAAGTAGGAGAGAGAGCGAGAGAGAGAGGGAGGAAGTAGGAGAGAGAGCGAGAGAGAGAGAGGGAGGAAGTAGGAGAGAGAGCGAGAGAGAGAGAGGGAGGAAGTAGGAGAGAGAGAGAGAGAGAGAGAGAGGGAGGAAGTAGGAGAGAGAGAGAGAGAGAGAGAGAGGGAGGAAGTAGGAGAGAGAGCGAGAGAGAGAGAGGGAGGAAGTAGGAGAGAGAGCGAGAGAGAGAGAGGGAGGAAGTAGGAGAGAGAGCGAGAGAGAGAGAGGGAGGAAGTAGGAGAGAGAGCGAGAGAGAGAGACGGAGGAAGTAGGAGAGAGAGCGAGAGAGAGAGAGAGGGAGGAAGTAGGAGAGAGAGCGAGAGAGAGAGAGGGAGGAAGTAGGAGAGAGAGCGAGAGAGAGAGAGGGAGGAAGTAGGAGAGAGAGAGGGAGGAAGTAGGAGAGAGAGAGAGGGAGAGAGAGAGAGGGAGGGAGTAGGAGAGAGAGCGGGAGAGAGAGGGAGGGAGTAGGAGAGAGAGCGGGAGGGAGAGGGAGGAAGTAGGAGAGGCTGAGGGAGGAAGTAGGAGAGGCTGAGGGATGACGTCTTTATTCCAGGATAAGAACCTGTCTGAGAGAGGCTTTCCTGGAGGAGAGGGTTTGACTTCCCCCTCTCCTCTCCTCCTCTTGTCCTCTACTCCCCCTCTCCTCCTCTTGTCCTCTCCTCTCCTCCCCCTCTCCTCCTCTTGTCCTCTACTCCCCCTCTCCTCCTCTTGTCCTCTCCTCTCCTCCCCCTCTTCTCCTCTTGTCCTCTACTCCCCCTCTCCTCCTCTTGTCCTCTCCTCTCCTCCCCCTCTCCTCCTCTTGTCCTCTACTCCCCCTCTCCTCCTCTTGTCCTCTCCTCTCCTCCCCCTCTCCTCCTCTTGTCCTCTACTCCCCCTCTCCTCCTCTTGTCCTCTCCTCTCCTCCCCCTCTCCTCCTCTTGTCCTCTCTTCCCTCTCTCCTCTCCTCCTCTCCTCCCCCTCCCCTCTTCTTTGTGTTCTCCTCCCACCGTGTTATCCAACGTGACACAGTTACAGATGGTCTGTCAACACCGTAGCCCCTCACCTCCCATCTAAATACTGGAGAACAGTATTTATTACTCTGTACCTCACCAAGCCCTGGAGAACAGTATTTATTACTCTGTACCTCACCAAGCCCTGGAGAACAGTATTTATTACTCTGTACCTCACCGAGCCCTGGAGAACAGTATTTATTACTCTGTACCTCACCAAGCCCTGGAGAACAGTATTTATTACTCTGTACCTCACCAAGCCCTGGAGAACAGTATTTATTACTCTGTACCTCACCAAGCCCTGGAGAACAGTATTTATTACTCTGTACCTCACCAAGCCCTGGAGAACAGTATGTATTACTCTGTACCTCACCAAGCCCTGGAGAACAGTATTTATTACTCTGTACCTCACCAAGCCCTGGAGAACAGTATTTATTACTCTATACCTCACCAAGCCCTGGAAAACAGTATTTATTACTCTGTACCTCACCAAGCCCTGGAAAACAGTATTTATTACTCTGTACCTCACCGAGCCCTGGAGAACAGTATTTATTACTCTGTACCTCACCAAGCCCTGGAGAACAGTATTTATTACTCTGTACCTCACCAAGCCCTGGAGAACAGTATTTATTACTCTGTACCTCACCAAGCCCTGGAGAACAGTATTTATTACTCTGTACCTCACCAAGCCCTGGAGAACAGTATTTATTACTCTGTACCTCACCAAGCCCTGGAGAACAGTATGTATTACTCTGTACCTCACAAGCCCTGGAGAACAGTATTTATTACTCTGTACCTCACCAAGCCCTGGAGAACAGTATTTATTAAATCACTCTGTACCTCACCAAGCCCTGGAGAACAGTATTTATTAAATCACTCTGTACCTCACAAAGCCCTGGAGAACAGTATTTATTAAATCACTCTGGCCTCACCAAGCCATGGAGAACAGTATTTATTAAATCACTCTGTACCTCACCAAGCCCTGGAGAACAGTATTTATTACTCTGTACCTCACCAAGCCCTGGAGAACAGTATTTATTACTCAGTACCTCACCAAGCCCTGGAGAACAGTATTTATTAAATCACTATGACCTCACCAAGCCATGGAGAACAGTATTTATTACTCTGACCTCACCAAGCCCTGGAGAACAGTATTTAGTACTCTGTACCTCACCAAGCCCTGGAGAACAGTATTTATTAAATCACTATGACCTCACCAAGCCCTGGAGAACAGTATTTATTAAATCACTATGACCTCACCAAGCCCTGGAGAACAGTATTTATTAAATCACTCTGTACCTCACCAAGCCCTGGAGAACAGTATTTATTAAATCACTCTGACCTCACCAAGCCCTGGAGAACAGTATTTATTAAATCACTCTGACCTCACCAAGCCCTGGAGAACAGTATGTATTACTCTGTACCTCACCAAGCCCTGGAGAACAGTATTTATTAAATCACTATGACCTCACCAAGCCCTGGAGAACAGTATTTATTAAATCACTCTGGCCTCACCAAGCCATGGAGAACAGTATTTATTAAATCAATCTGACCTCACCAAGCCCTGGAGAACAGTATTTATTAAATCACTATGACCTCACCAAGCCCTAGAGAACAGTATTTATTAAATCACTATGACCTCACCAAGCCCTGGAGAACAGTATTTATTAAATCACTATGACCTCACCAAGCCCTGGAGAACAGTATTTATTAAATCACTCTGTACCTCACCAAGCCCTGGAGAACAGTATTTATTACTCTGTACCTCACCAAGCACTGGATAACAGTATTTATTAAATCACTCTGACCTCACCAAGCCATGGAGAACAGTATTTATTACTCTGTACCTCACCAAGCCCTGGAGAACAGTATTTATTACTCTGTACCTCACCAAGCACTGGATAACAGTATTTATTAAATCACTCTGACCTCACCAAGCCATGGAGAACAGTATTTATTACTCTGTACCTCACCAAGCCCTGGAGAACAGTATTTATTACTCTGTACCTCACCAAGCACTGGAGAACAGTATTTATTAAATCACTCTGACCTCACCAAGCCCTGGAGAACAGTATTTATTACTCTGTACCTCACCAAGCCCTGGAGAACAGTATTTATTACTCTGTACCTCACCAAGCCCTGGAGAACAGTATTTATTACTCTGTACCTCACCAAGCCCTGGAGAACAGTATTTATTACTCTGTACCTCACCAAGCCTTGGAGAACAGTATTTATTAAGTCGGTATCAGATGAGGATGTGAAGTTTAGCTGAATTAGCATATCATCTTTATTAACCAATACCTGCAGACCTAATGGTTCTAGTGACGCACCAGGAAGACAGACTTTTAATTCAGACTCTAGAAAACATTATTATTATACATTAATTCAATAAAATCAAATTGTATTAGTCACATGTGCCGAATACAACAGGTGTAGTAGACCTCACAGTGAAATGCCGAATACAACAGGTGTAGTAGACCTTACAGTGAAATGCTGAATACAACAGGTGTAGTAGACCTCACAGTGAAATGCCGAATACAACAGGTGTAGTAGACCTTACAGTGAAATGCTGAATACAACAGGTGTAGTAGACCTTACAGTGAAATGCTGAATACAACAGGTGTAGTAGACCTTACAGTGAAATGCTGAATACAACAGGTGTAGTAGACCTTACAGTGAAATGCTGAATACAACAGGTGTAGTAGACCTCACAGTGAAATGCTGAATACAACAGGTGTAGTAGACCTTACAGTGAAATGCTGAATACAACAGGTGTAGTAGACCTTACAGTGAAATGCTGAATACAACAGGTGTAGTAGACCTTACAGTGAAATGCTGAACACAACAGGTGTAGTAGACCTTACAGTGAAATGCTGAACACAACAGGTGTAGTAGACCTTACAGTGAAATGCTGAACACAACAGGTGTAGTAGACCTCACAGTGAAATGCTGAATACAACAGGTGTAGTAGACCCCACAGTGAAATGCTGAATACAACAGGTGTAGTAGACCTTACAGTGAAATGCTGAACACAACAGGTGTAGTAGACCTCACAGTGAAATGCTGAATACAACAGGTGTAGTAGACCCCACAGTGAAATGCTGAATACAACAGGTGTAGTAGACCTTACAGTGAAATGCTGAACACAACAGGTGTAGTAGACCTCACAGTGAAATGCTGAATACAACAGGTGTAGTAGACCCCACAGTGAAATGCTGAATACAACAGGTGTAGTAGACCTCACAGTAAAATGCTGAATACAACAGGTGTAGTAGACCCCACAGTGAAATGCTGAATACAACAGGTGTAGTAGACCTTACAGTGAAATGCTGAACACAACAGGTGTAGTAGACCTCACAGTGAAATGCTGAATACAACAGGTGTAGTAGACCCCACAGTGAAATGCTGAATACAACAGGTGTAGTAGACCCCACAGTGAAATGCTGAATACAACAGGTGTAGTAGACCTTACAGTGAAATGCTGAATACAACAGGTGTAGTAGACCTCACAGTGAAATGCTGAATACAACAGGTGTAGTAGACCTCACAGTGAAATGCTGAATACAACAGGTGTAGTAGACCTCACAGTGAAATGCTAACTTACGAGCCCCTCAACCGACAGTGAAGTTTCAAAACATACAGATAAGAATAAGAGATAAAAGTAACAAGTAATTAAAGAGCAGCAGTAAAAAATAACAATATATACAGGGGGTGTGGAGGCTATATATAACAATATATACAGGGGGTGTGGAGGCTATATATAACAATATATACAGGGGGTGTGGAGGCTATATCTAACAATATATACAGGGGGTGTGGAGGCTATATATAACAATATATACAGGGGGGTGGAGGCTATATATAACAATATATACAGGAGGTGTGGAGGCTATATATAACAATATATACAGGGGGTGTGGAGGCTATATATAACAATATATACAGGGGGGTGTGGAGGCTATATATAACAATATATACAGGGGTGTGGAGGCTATATATAACAATATATACAGGGGGTGTGGAGGCTATATATAACAATATATACAGGGGGGTGTGGAGGCTATATATAACAATATATACAGGGGGGTGTGGAGGCTATATATAACAATATATACAGGGGGTGTGGAGGCTATATATAACAATATATACAGGGGGTGTGGAGGCTATATATAACAATATATACAGGGGGGTGTGGAGGCTATATATAACAATATATACAGGGGGGTGTGGAGGCTATATATAACAATATATACAGGGGGTGTGGTGGCTATATATAACAATATATACAGGGGGGTGAGGAGGCTATATATAACAATATATACAGGGGGTGTGGAGGCTATATATAACAATATATACAGGGGGTGTGGAGGCTATATATAACAATATATACAGGGGGTGTGGAGGATATATATAACAATATATACAGGGGGTGTGGAGGATATATATAACAATATATACAGGGGGTGTGGAGGCTATGTATAATAATATATACAGGGGGTGTGGAGGCTATATATAACAATATATACAGGGGGTGTGGAGGCTATATATAACAATATATACAGGGGTGTGGAGGCTATATATAACAATATATACAGGGGGTGTGGAGGCTATATATAACAATATATACAGGGGGTGTGGAGGCTATATATAACAATATATACAGGGGGTGTGGAGGCTATATATAACAATATATACAGGGGGGTGTGGAGGCTATATATAACAATATATACAGGGGGTGTGGAGGCTATATATAACAATATATACAGGGGGGTGGAGGCTATATATAACAATATATACAGGGGGTGTGGAGGCTATATATAACAATATATACAGGGGGTGTGGAGGCTATATATAACAATATATACAGGGGGGTGTGGAGGCTATATATAACAATATATACAGGGGGGTGTGGAGGCTATATATAACAATATATACAGGGGGTGTGGTGGCTATATATAACAATATATACAGGGGGGTGAGGAGGCTATATATAACAATATATACAGGGGGTGTGGAGGCTATATATAACAATATATACAGGGGGTGTGGAGGCTATATATAACAATATATACAGGGGGTGTGGAGGATATATATAACAATATATACAGGGGGTGTGGAGGATATATATAACAATATATACAGGGGGTGTGGAGGCTATATATAATAATATATACAGGGGGGTGTGCCATCTATCCAACCCAGGGACTCCAGGAACCGGGCCATCTATCCAACCCAGGGACTCCAGGAACCGGGCCATCTATCCAACCCAGGGACTCCAGGAACCGGGCCATCTATCCAACCCAGGGACTCCAGGAACCGGGCCATCTATCCAACCCAGGGACTCCAGGAACCGGGCCATCTATCCAACCCAGGGACTCCAGGAACCGGGCCATCTATCCAACCCAGGGACTTCAGGAACCGGGCCATCTATCCAACCCAGGGACTCCAGGAACCGGGCCATCTATCCAACCCAGGGACTTCAGGAACCGGGCCATCTATCCAACCCAGGGACTTCAGGAACCGGGCCATCTATCCAACCCAGGGACTTCAGGAACCGGGCCATCTATCCAACCCAGGGACTTCAGGAACCGGGCCATCTATCCAACCCAGGGACTCCAGGAACCGGGCCATCTATCCAACCCAGGGACTCCAGGAACCGGGCCATCTATCCAACCCAGGGACTCCAGGAACCGGGCCATCTATCCAACCCAGGGACTCCAGGAACCGGGCCAAGGCTGTTAGTGCTCTGCCATGTGTTGTCTGTCGTCAGCATGCAGCCCACATGAAGGGAGGAGAGGAGAGGAGAGTAGAGTAGAGAGGAGAGGAGAGGAGAGGAGAGGAGAGGAGAGGAGAGGAGAGGAGAGGAGAGGAGAGGAGGAGCAGAAGGGAGAGGATAGGAGGAACAGAGGGGAGATGGGAGGAGGGGAGGCTAGGAGAGGAGAGGGGATAGGGGAGGCTAGTAGAGGAGAGGAGAGGCTAGGAGAGGAGAAGAGGGGGGATAGGAGAGGAGAGGCTAGGAGAGGAGATGGGAGGAGAGGAGGGGAGAGGAGAGGAGAGGAGGCTAGGAGAGGAGAGGCTAGGAGAGGAGAGGAGGGGGGGATAGGAGAGGAGAGGCTAGGAGAGGAGATGGGAGGAGAGGAGGGGAGAGGAGAGGAGAGGAGAGGAGAGGAGAGGAGAGGCTAGGAGAGGAGCCAGAATCCTCTGTAATATCAATAATTGAGGCTCTTGAAGAATAGTAATTCAATTAGTTAATTATGCCGGTAAAATTACATATAATTATGTGACTGGAGGGTATATTTAGTAAATTAGTCTCATCAATGCTGACTGTGTAGAATGCTGCCAAATGTTGTTCCTTGATGATTAGGGAACTGTGATACTCCCTTTCTGGAGTAAATTAGTCGTTTACACACTGGGGATCCTCTGGCTCAGACCCTAACTCTACCTCTGACTCAGACCCTAACTCTACCTCTGACTCAGACCCCAACTCTACCTCTGACTCAGACCCCAACTCTACCTCTGACTCAGACCCTAACTCTACCTCTGACTCAGACCCTAACTCTACCTCTGGTTCATTCCCCAACTCTACCTCTGACTCAGACCCCAACTCTACCTCTGACTCAGACCCTAACTCTACATCTGACTCAGACCCCAACTCTACCTCTGGCTCAGACCCCAACTCTACCTCTGACTCAGACCCCAACTCTACCTCTGACTCAGACCCCAACTCTACCTCTGGCTCAGACCCTAACTCTACCTCTGACTCAGACCCTAACTCTACCTCTGACTCAGACCCCAACTCTACCTCAGACCCCAACTCTACCTCTGGCTCAGACCCTAACTCTACCTCTGACTCAGACCCTAACTCTACCTCTGGTTCATTCCCCAACTCTACCTCTGACTCAGACCCCAACTCTACCTCTGACTCAGACCCCAACTCTACCTCTGACTCAGACCCCAACTCTACCTCTGACTCAGACCCCAACTCTACCTCTGGCTCAGACCCCAACTCTACCTCTGACTCAGACCCTAACTCTACCTCTGGTTCATTCCCCAACTCTACCTCTGACTCAGACCCCAACTCTACCTCTGACTCAGACCCCAACTCTACCTCTGACTCAGACCCCAACTCTACCTCTGACTCAGACCCCAACTCTACCTCTGGCTCAGACCCCAACTCTACCTCTGACTCAGACCCTAACTCTACCTCTGACTCAGACCCCAACTCTACCTCTGGCTCAGACCCTAACTCTACCTCTGACTCAGACCCCAACTCTACCTCTGACTCAGACCCCAACTCTACCTCTGACTCAGACCCCAACTCTACCTCTGGCTCAGACCCTAACTCTACCTCTGACTCAGACCCCAACTCTACCTCTGGTTCATTCCCTAACTCTACCTCTGACTCAGACCCTAACTCTACCTCTGACTCAGACCCCAACTCTACCTCTGACTCAGACCCTAACTCTACCTCTGGCTCAGACCCCAACTCTACCTCTGGTTCATTCCCTAACTCTACCTCTGGCTCAGACCCTAACTCTACCTCTGACTCAGACCCCAACTCTACCTCTGGCTCAGACCCCAACTCTACCTCTGACTCAGACCCCAACTCTACCTCTGACTCAGACCCCAACTCTACCTCTGACTCAGACCCTAACTCTACCTCTGACTCAGACCCTAACTCTACCTCTGACTCAGACCCCAACTCTACCTCTGGCTCAGACCCTAACTCTACCTCTGGCTCAGACCCCAACTCTACCTCTGACTCAGACCCTAACTCTACCTCTGACTCAGACCCCAACTCTACCTCTGACTCAGACCCTAACTCTACCTCTGACTCAGACCCCAACTCTACCTCTGGCTCAGACCCCAACTCTACCTCTGACTCAGACCCCAACTCTACCTCTGACTCAGACCCTAACTCTACCTCTGACTCAGACCCCAACTCTACCTCTGGCTCAGACCCCAACTCTACCTGTGACTCAGACCCCAACTCTACCTCTGACTCAGACCCCAACTCTACCTCTGACTCAGACCCTAACTCTACCTCTGGTTCATTCCCTAACTCTACCTCTGGCTCAGACCCCAACTCTACCTCTGACTCAGACCCCAACTCTACCTCTGGTTCATTCCCTAACTCTACCTCTGGCTCAGACCCCAACTCTACCTCTGACTCAGACCCCAACTCTACCTCTGGCTCATTCCCCAACTCTACCTCTGACTCAGACCCCAACTCTACCTCTGACTCAGACCCCAACTCTACCTCTGGCTCAGACCCTAACTCTACCTCTGACTCAGACCCCAACTCTACCTCTGGCTCAGACCCTAACTCTACCTCTGACTCAGACCCTAACTCTACCTCTGGCTCAGACCCTAACTCTACCTCTGGCTCAGACCCCAACTCTACCTCTGACTCAGACCCTAACTCTACCTCTGACTCAGACCCCAACTCTACCTCTGACTCAGACCCCAACTCTACCTCTGACTCAGACCCTAACTCTACCTCTGACTCAGACCCCAACTCTACCTCTGACTCAGACCCTAACTCTACCTCTGACTCAGACCCCAACTCTACCTCTGACTCAGACCCCAACTCTACCTCTGACTCAGACCCCAACTCTACCTCTGACTCAGACCCTAACTCTACCTCTGACTCAGACCCCAACTCTACCTCTGACTCAGACCCCAACTCTACCTCTGACTCAGACCCCAACTCTACCTCTGACTCAGACCCCAACTCTACCTCTGACTCAGACCCCAACTCTACCTCTGACTCAGACCCTAACTCTACCTCTGACTCAGACCCTAACTCTTTCTACTTCTGACCCATGTCTGCTTCCTAAACTGTACATTCAGAATAGGTGAAAAGGATGTTAGCGCATATCTCATAAGCAGTATGATTCACTGATTACCATGATTATAAACCAGTCCAACTAACTCTAAGGTTCTATTATACTGGTCTGATGAGTCTGATGAGGTAGTATAGAGAGTTCCTCCATATTGATGTTCATATTGATGTTCATATTGATGTTCCTCCATATTGATGTTCCTCCATATTGATGTTCCTCCATATTGATGTTCATATTGATGTTCCTCCATATTGTTGTTCCTCCATATTGATGTTCCTCCATATTGATGTTCATATTGATGTTCCTCCATGTTGATGTTCCTCCATATTGATGTTCCTCCATATTGATGTTCCTCCATATTGATGTTCCTCCATATTGATGTTCCTCCATATTGATGTTCCTCCATGTATTGATGTTCCTCCATATTGATGTTCCTCCATATTGATGTTCATATTGATGTTCCTCCATATTGATGTTCATATTGATGGTCCTCCATATTGATGTTCCTCCATGTTGATGTTCCTCCATGTTGATGTTCATATTGATGTTCCTCCATATTGATGTTCCTCCATGTTGATGTTCATATTGATGTTCCTCCATATTGATGTTCATATTGATGGTCCTCCATATTGATGTTCCTCCATGTTGATGTTCCTCCATGTTGATGTTCATATTGATGTTCCTCCATATTGATGTTCCTCCATGTTGATGTTCATATTTATGTTCCTCCATATTGATGTTCATATTGATGTTCCTCCATATTGATGTTCCTCCATATTGATGTTCCTCCATATTGATGTTCATATTGATGTTCCTCCATATTGATGTTCATATTGATGGTCCTCCATATTGATGTTCCTCCATGTTGATGTTCCTCCATGTTGATGTTCATATTGATGTTCCTCCATATTGATGTTCCTCCATATTGATGTTCCTCCATATTGATGTTCATATTGATGTTCCTCCATATTGATGTTCATATTGATGTTCATATTGATGTTCATATTGATGTTCATATTGATGTTCCTCCATATTGATGTTCATATTGATGTTCCTCCATATTGTTGTTCCTCCATATTGATGTTCATATTGATGTTCCTCCATATTGATGTTCATATTGATGTTCCTCCATATTGATGTTCATATTGATGTTCATATTGATGTTCCTCCATATTGATGTTCATATTGATGTTCCTCCATATTGTTGTTCCTCCATATTGATGTTCCTCCATATTGATGTTCCTCCATGTTGATGTTCATATTGATGTTCCTCCATATTGATGTTCCTCCATATTGATGTTCATATTGTTGTTCCTCCATATTGATGTTCCTCCATATTGATGTTCCTCCATGTTGATGTTCATATTGATGTTCCTCCATATTGATGTTCCTCCATATTGATGTTCATATTGATGGTCCTCCATATTGATGTTCCTCCATGTTGATGTTCATATCGATGTTCCTCCATATTGATGTTCATATTGATGTTCCTCCATGTTGATGTTCCTCCATATTGATGTTCATATTGATGTTCCTCCATATTGATGTTCCTCCATATTGATGTTCATATTGATGTTCATATTGATGTTCATATTGATGTTCCTCCATATTGATGGTCCTCCATATTGATGTTCCTCCATGTTGATGTTCATATCGATGTTCCTCCATATTGATGTTCATATTGATGTTCCTCCATATTGATGTTCCTCCATATTGATGTTCCTCCATATTGATGTTCCTCCATATTGATGTTCCTCCATATTGATGTTCCTCCATATTGATGTTCCTCCATATTGATGTTCCTCCATGTTGATGTTCCTCCATATTGATGTTCCTCCATATTGATGTTCCTCCATATTGATGTTCCTCCATGTATTGATGTTCCTCCATATTGATGTTCCTTCATATTGATGTTCCTCCATTTTGCCGCCCTGACCATGAATTCCCCAACAGATCTGAAAAACAGTCTGTTGTGTTTTAACTGAAATATGTGGCATACTGTCTTGACTGGGCTGAAGGAGCAGCTAAATTACATGGCTTAATGTTGTGACTGTATTTAAATGAGATTACACACACTGCCAAGTTCACTCTCTGTGAATCGCTCTAGAATTACACATAGAACTGTACCACAACGAGCACACCTCCCACAGTCTGATGAGGTAATATAGAGAGTACTGAACACACCTCCCCTAGTCTGATGAGGTAATATAGAGAGTACTGAACACACCTCCCCTAGTCTGATGAGGTAATATAGAGAGTACTGAACACACCTCCCCTAGTCTGATGAGGTTATATAGAGAGTACTGAACACACCTCCCCTAGTCTGATGAGGTAACCCCCCTTGGGTTGTGCCGTGGCGGAGGTCTTTGTGGGCTATACTCAGCCTTGTCTCAGGATGGTAAGTTGGTGGTTGAAGATATCCCTCTAGTGGTGTGGGGGTTGTGCTTTGGCAAAGTGGGTGGGGTTATATCCTTCCTGTTTGGCCCTGTCCGGGGGTGTCCTCGGATGGGGCCACAGTGTCTCCTGACCCCTCCTGTCTCAGCCTCCAGTATTTATGCTGCAGTAGTTTATGTGTCGGGGGGCTAGGGTCAGTTTGTTATATCTGGAGTACTTCTCCTGTCCTATTCGGTGTCCTGTGTGAATCTAAGTGTGCGTTCTCTAATTCTCTCTTTCTCTCTCTCGGAGGACCTGAGCCCTAGGACCATGCCCCAGGACTACCTGACATGATGACTCCTTGCTGTCACCAGTCCACCTGGCTGTGCTGCTGCTCCAGTTTCTTTCAACTGTTCTGCCTTATTATTATTCGACCATGCTGGTCATTTATGAACATTTGAACATCTTGGCCATGTTCTGTTATAATCTCCACCCGGCACAGCCAGAAGAGGACTGGCCACCCCACATATGCTCTCTCTAATTCTCTCTTTCTTTCTCTCTCTCGGAGGACCTGAGCCCTAGGACCATGCCCCAGGAATACCTGACATGATGACTCCTTGCTGTCACCAGTCCACCTGGCTGTGCTGCTGCTCCAGTTTCTTTCAACTGTTCTGCCTTATTATTATTCGACCATGCTGGTCATTTATGAACATTTGAACATCTTGACCATGTTCTGTTATAATCTCCACCCGGCACAACCAGAAGAGGACTGGCCACCCCACATAACCTGGTTCCTCTCTAGGTTTCTTCCTAGGTTTTGGCCTTTCTAGGGAGTTTTTCCTAGCCACCGTGCTTCTACACCTGCATTGCTTGCTGTTTGGGGTTTTAGGCTGGGTTTCTGTACAGCACTTTGAGATATCAGCTGATGTACGAAGGGCTATATAAATAAATTTGATTTGATTTGATTTGATTTGAGGTAGTATAGAGAGTACTGAACACACCTCCCCTAGTCTGATGAGGTCATATAGAGAGTACTGAACACACCTCCCATAGTCTGATGAGGTAATATAGAGAGTACTGAATACACCTCCCCTAGTCTGATGAGGTCATATAGAGAGTACTGAACACACCTCCCATAGTCTGATGAGGTAGTATAGAGAGTACTGAATACACCTCCCCTAGTCTGAGGAGGTACTATAGAGAGTACTGAACACACCTCCCCTAGTCTGATGAGGTCATTGGAGGTAATACACCCAGGTATATGTGTAAATACACCCAGGTATATGTGTAAATACACCCACGTATATGTGTAAATACACCCACGTATATGTGTAAATACACCCACGTATATGTGTAAATACACCCACGTATATGTGTAAATACACCCACGTATATGTGTAAATACACCCAGGTATATGTGTAAATACACCCACGTATATGTGTAAATACACCCACGTATATGTGTAAATACACCCACGTATATGTGTAAATACACCCACGTATATGTGTAAATACACCCAGGTATATGTGTAAATACACCCACGTATATGTGTAAAGACACCCAGGTATATGTGTAAATATAATTGAAAGTGTATAATTGTTGTTTAAAAAAACACATTCTCTCACACTGAATTCTAAGGAGCTTCAGGCGGTGCTGAGATTGACAGGATGTCTTGTCCAGTCTCTGTAGTGAGCATGAGATGTGAAGGAGAAAGGAGGAAGAAGAGGAGGATGAAGATATGCTGTATTCCTGGGAGAGACAGGAGGAGGAGGAGGAGGTACTGTAATCCTGGGAGAGACAGGAGGAGCAGGAGGTGCTGTATTCCTGGGAGAGACAGGAGGAGGAGGAGGAGGTACTGTATTCCTGGGAGAGACAGGAGGAGGGAGGAGGAGGTACTGTATTCATGGGAGAGACAGGAGGAGGGAGGAGGAGGTACTGTATTCCTGGGAGAGACAGGAGGAGGAGGAGGAGGAGGTACTGTATTCCTGGGAGAGACAGGGGAAGGAAGGAAGAAGAGGATGATGAAGATATGCTGTAATTCTGGCATAGACAGGAAGAGCATGAGGTCTCAGTATAATTTTGTTGGTGAAGAATAACAGAGCTTACTTCTCTCTGGAGAGGCCTAAGGAATTAATTGTATTCTTCCACTTACCAGCTCACACACGCACGCAAGCATAAACACACGCACAACACACACACACACACACACACACACACACACACACACACACACACACACACACACACACACACACACACACACACACACACACACACACACACACACACACACACACACACACACACACACACACACACACACACACACACACACACACACACCACTTTATGATTGATGTTGTGAGGTTCTGGGTTGAGAGGAGATTAGATGTGACTGGAGATGATCTGTAGAGACCGTCGGGGGAGAGGAGTGCAGGCAGTAGAGACTGTCAGGCAGAGATGTGTGTTGACACGGAGGGGAACTGGCTGATTGAACAATGAGGAAACAACTGAGTCACAAATCACACACTCTGATCGTCCTCTCCTCCTCTCCCTGATGCTCCTTTCAAGGGACTGAGAAGAGAAGAGAAGAGAGGAGATGACAGGAGAAGAGAGGTGAAGACAGGAGAAGAGAGGAGAAGACAGGAGAAGAGAGGTGAAGATAGGAGAAGACAGGAGAAGAGAGGAGAAGAGAGGAGAAGAGAGAAGAGGAGAGGAGAAGAGGAGAAGAGGAGAGGAGAAGAGGAGAGAAGAGAAGAAAGGAGATGAGAGGAGTGGCGAGAAGACAAGAGAAGAGAGGTGAAGACAGGAGAAGACAGGAGAAGAGAGGAGAAGAGAGGAGAGGAGAGGAGAGGAGAAGAGAAGAGAAGAAAGGAGAGGAGTGGAGTGGCGAGAAGACAAGAGAAGAGAGGTGAAGACAGGAGAACCCAGGAGAAGAGAGGAGAAGAGAGGAGAAGAGAGGAGAGGAGTGGAGAGAAGAGAAGAGAGGAGGAGAAGAGAAGAAAAGAAAGGAGAGGAGAGGAGTGGAGAGAAAACAAGAGAAGAGAGGTGAAGACAGGAGAAGAGAGGAGAAGAGAGAAGAGGAGAGGAGAAGATAAGAGAAGAAAGGAGAGGAGAGGAGTGGAGAGGAGACAAGAGAAGACAGGAGAAGAGAGGAGAAGAGAGAAGAGGAGAGGAGAAGAGAAGAGAAGAAAGGAGAAGAGTGGAGAGAAGACAAGAGAAGAGATGAGGAGAGGAGAAGAGAGGAGAGGGGGAGAGGAGAGGAGGGGTGGGGTGGAGAGAGCAGAGGTGGAGAGGAGAGGAGAGGTGGGGTGGAGAGGCGAGGAGAGGAGAGGTGGGGTGGGGTGGAGAGGCAAACAGAGGAGAGGAGAGCAGGGGTGGGGTGGAGAGACCAGAGGTGGAGAGGAGAGGAGAGGAGAGGAGAGGAGAGGAGAGGAGAGGTGGGGTGGAGAGGAGAGGAGAGGACCGGGCTCTTATCTATCCTCTGTCTCCATCATAGTGGACCAGCTGTTATCTATCCTCTGTCTCCATCATAGTGGACCAGGATTGACCTGTATGATACATCAGCTGTTATCTATCCTCTGTCTCCATCATAGTGGACCAGGGTTGATCTGTACGATACATCAGCTGTTATCTATCCTCTGTCTCCATCATAGTGGACCAGGATTGATCTGTACGATACATCAGCTGTTATCTATCCTCTGTCTCCATCATAGTGGACCAGGGTTGATCTGTACGATACATCAGCTGTTATCTATCCTCTGTCTCCATCATAGTGGACCAGGGTTGATCTGTACGATACATCAGCTGTTATCTATCCTCTGTCTCCATCACAGTGGACCAGGGTTGATCTGTACAACCATCAGCTGTTATCTATCCTCTGTCTCCATCATAGTGGACCAGCTGTTATCTATCCTCTGTCTCCATCATAGTGGACTGTCTAACTGTCTGTCTACCTGTCTGCCTGCTGTGTGAGGCAAAGTTTACCTGTCTGTCTACCTGTCTGTCTACCTGTCTGTCTACCTGTCTGTCTACCTGTCTGCTGTCTGAGTCCCAGCTACCCCCATGTGAAGAGGGATGTTGTTTTCTCTACAGAGAGCCCTGTCCTCTCCAGACACAGGTCTGCAGAAGAGGGATGTTGTTGTCTCTACAGAGAGCCCTGTCCTCTCCAGACACAGTTCTATAGAAGAGGGATGTTGTTGTCTCTACAGAGAGCCCTGTCCTCTCCAGACACAGTTCTATAGAAGAGGGATGTTGTTTTCTCTACAGAGAGCCCTGTCCTCTCCAGACACAGTTCTATAGAAGAGGGATGTTGTTGTCTCTACAGAGAGCCCTGTCCTCTCCAGACACAGTTCTATAGAAGAGGGATGTTGTTGTCTCTACAGAGAGCCCTGTCCTCTCCAGAAGAGGGATGTTGTTGTCTTTAAAGAGAGCCCTGTCCTCTCCAGACACAGTTCTATAGAAGAGGGATGTTGTTTTCTCTACAGAGAGCCCTGTCCTCTCCAGACACAGTTCTATAGAAGAGGGATGTTGTTGTCTCTACAGAGAGCCCTGTCCTCTCCAGAAGAGGGATGTTGTTGTCTCTACAGAGAGCCCTGTCCTCTCCAGACACAGTTCTATAGAAGAGGGGTGTTGTTTTCTCTACAGAGAGCCCTGTCCTCTCCAGACAGGTCTGCAGAAGAGGGATGTTGTTGTCTCTACAGAGAGCCCTGTCCTCTCCCGACACAGTTCTATAGAAGAGGGATGTTGTTGTCTCTACAGAGAGCCCTGTCCTCTCCAGACAGGTCTGCAGAAGAGGGATGTTGTTGTCTCTACAGAGAGCCCTGTCCTCTCCAGACACAGTTCTATAGAAGAGGGATGTTGTTGTCTCTACAGAGAGCCCTGTCCTCTCCAGACAGGTCTGCAGAAGAGGGATGTTGTTGTCTCTACAGAGAGCCCTGTCCTCTCCAGACACAGTTCTATAGAAGAGGGATGTTGTTGTCTCTACAGAGAGCCCTGTCCTCTCCAGACACAGTTCTATAGAAGAGGGATGTTGTTGTCTCTACAGAGATCCCTGTCCTCTCCAGACACAGGTCTGCAGAAGAGGGATTTATGGAGGAGAATCAACAAGGATTACATGAAATGCACCTTTTATATTGGAAATGGAAACTAAAGCTGTTTCCTTGGATTATAGGTGTCTCCCACCTCCACAGAGAACTTAACACACACACACACACACACACACACATCAGCTGTTATCTATCCTCTGTCTCCATCATAGTGGACCAGGGTTGATCTGTACGATACATCAGCTGTTATCTATCCTCTGTCTCCATCATAGTGGACCAGGGTTGATCTGTACGATACATCAGCTGTTATCTATCCTCTGTCTCCATCACAGTGGACCAGGGTTGATCTGTACAACCATCAGCTGTTATCTATCCTCTGTCTCCATCATAGTGGACCAGCTGTTATCTATCCTCTGTCTCCATCATAGTGGACTGTCTAACTGTCTGTCTACCTGTCTGCCTGCTGTGTGAGGCACAGTTTACCTGTCTGTCTACCTGTCTGTCTACCTGTCTGTCTACCTGTCTGTCTACCTGTTTGCTGTCTGAGTCCCAGCTACCCCCATGTGAAGAGGGATGTTGTTTTCTCTACAGAGAGCCCTGTCCTCTCCAGACACAGGTCTGCAGAAGAGGGATGTTGTTTTCTCTACAGAGAGCCCTGTCCTCTCCAGACACAGTTCTATAGAAGAGGGATGTTGTTGTCTCTACAGAGAGCCCTGTCCTCTCCAGAAGAGGGATGTTGTTGTCTCTACAGAGAGCCCTGTCCTCTCCAGACACAGTTCTATAGAAGAGGGATGTTGTTTTCTCTACAGAGAGCCCTGTCCTCTCCAGACACAGTTCTATAGAAGAGGGATGTTGTTGTCTCTACAGAGAGCCCTGTCCTCTCCAGACACAGTTCTATAGAAGAGGGATGTTGTTGTCTCTACAGAGAGCCCTGTCCTCTCCAGAAGAGGGATGTTGTTGTCTTTAAAGAGAGCCCTGTCCTCTCCAGACACAGTTCTATAGAAGAGGGATGTTGTTGTCTCTACAGAGAGCCCTGTCCTCTCCAGACACAGTTCTATAGAAGAGGGATGTTGTTTTCTCTACAGAGAGCCCTGTCCTCTCCAGACACAGTTCTATAGAAGAGGGATGTTGTTGTCTCTACAGAGAGCCCTGTCCTCTCCAGAAGAGGGATGTTGTTGTCTCTACAGAGAGCCCTGTCCTCTCCAGACACAGTTCTATAGAAGAGGGGTGTTGTTTTCTCTACAGAGAGCCCTGTCCTCTCCAGACAGGTCTGCAGAAGAGGGATGTTGTTGTCTCTACAGAGAGCCCTGTCCTCTCCCGACACAGTTCTATAGAAGAGGGATGTTGTTGTCTCTACAGAGAGCCCTGTCCTCTCCAGACAGGTCTGCAGAAGAGGGATGTTGTTGTCTCTACAGAGAGCCCTGTCCTCTCCAGACACAGTTCTATAGAAGAGGGATGTTGTTGTCTCTACAGAGAGCCCTGTCCTCTCCAGACAGGTCTGCAGAAGAGGGATGTTGTTGTCTCTACAGAGAGCCCTGTCCTCTCCAGACACAGTTCTATAGAAGAGGGATGTTGTTGTCTCTACAGAGAGCCCTGTCCTCTCCAGACACAGTTCTATAGAAGAGGGATGTTGTTGTCTCTACAGAGAGCCCTGTCCTCTCCAGACACAGGTCTGCAGAAGAGGGATTTATGGAGGAGAATCAACAAGGATTACATGAAATGCACCTTTTATATTGGAAATGGAAACTAAAGCTGTTTCCTTGGATTATAGGTGTCTCCCACCTCCACAGAGAACTTAACACACACACACACACACACACACACACATCAGCTGTTATCTATCCTCTGTCTCCATCATAGTGGACCAGGGTTGATCTGTACGATACATCAGCTGTTATCTATCCTCTGTCTCCATCATAGTGGACCAGGGTTGATCTGTACGATACATCAGCTGTTATCTATCCTCTGTCTCCATCACAGTGGACCAGGGTTGATCTGTACAACCATCAGCTGTTATCTATCCTCTGTCTCCATCATAGTGGACCAGCTGTTATCTATCCTCTGTCTCCATCATAGTGGACTGTCTAACTGTCTGTCTACCTGTCTGCCTGCTGTGTGAGGCACAGTTTACCTGTCTGTCTACCTGTCTGTCTACCTGTCTGTCTACCTGTCTGTCTACCTGTTTGCTGTCTGAGTCCCAGCTACCCCCATGTGAAGAGGGATGTTGTTTTCTCTACAGAGAGCCCTGTCCTCTCCAGACACAGGTCTGCAGAAGAGGGATGTTGTTTTCTCTACAGAGAGCCCTGTCCTCTCCAGACACAGTTCTATAGAAGAGGGATGTTGTTGTCTCTACAGAGAGCCCTGTCCTCTCCAGAAGAGGGATGTTGTTGTCTCTACAGAGAGCCCTGTCCTCTCCAGACACAGTTCTATAGAAGAGGGATGTTGTTGTCTCTACAGAGAGCCCTGTCCTCTCCAGACACAGTTCTATAGAAGAGGGATGTTGTTGTCTCTACAGAGAGCCCTGTCCTCTCCAGACACAGTTCTATAGAAGAGGGATGTTGTTGTCTCTACAGAGATCCCTGTCCTCTCCAGACACAGGTCTGCAGAAGAGGGATTTATGGAGGAGAATCAACAAGGATTACATGAAATGCACCTTTTATATTGGAAATGGAAACTAAAGCTGTTTCCTTGGATTATAGGTGTCTCCCACCTCCACAGAGAACTCAACACACACACACACACACACACACACACACACACACACACACACACACACACACGTACACACGTATGAGGTGTGAATTGAGGTGTGAATTGTCTGTGGAACCGTGTCTGAGCTTCCTGAATGTCTCTGATAGCCCTGAGGTCAAACCGATTCCCTCAGACGTGGTTGTTATTAGAACCTGCACTTTAGACACATCACAGTCACCCTGAACACCTCCTACAGCCGTTAGACAGGCTGACGGACATCACTGGACCTGACTGGAGGAGGGAGGGAGGGAGGGAGGGAGGGAGGGAGGGAGGGAGGGAGGGAGGGAGGGAGGGAGAGACAGACAGACAGACAGACAGACAGACAGACAGACAGACAGCTCAATCCAAACGTACAACTAAACTGATTGCAGCACTAACACAAAACTAGAGGAGACAAGAGGAAAAGGGAGGGAGGGAGGGAGAGACAGAGAGACAGACAGACAGACAGACAGACAGACAGACAGACAGACAGCTCAATCCAAACGTACAACTAAACTGATTGCAGCACTAACACAAAACTAGAGGAGACAAGAGGAAAAGGGAGAAGGGAGGGAGCATGTTTTCCTGCCATATATTAAAGGAACTGGGATTCAATGGAAAAATATACCAGTTTCATCTGAGGGAGACAAAAACTGGACAGCTGCTCCAAACAGGTGGCAAAATAAATGGGAAGAGATTTACTGATTCCACATGGTTCATGACCTGGTACCAATGGGATGGACTGAGAGGGTGGTCTCTGTGATGTACTGATTCCACATGGTTCATGACCTGGTACCAATGGGATGGGCTGAGAGGGTGGTCTCTGTGATGTACTGATTCCACATGGTTCATGACCTGGTACCAATGGGATGGGCTGAGAGGGTGGTCTCTGTGATGTACTGATTCCACATGGTTCATGACCTGGTACCAATGGGATGGGCTGAGAGGGTGGTCTCTGTGATGTACTGATTCCACATGGTTCATGACCTGGTACCAATGGGATGGGCTGAGAGGGTGGTCTCTGTGATGTACTGATTCCACATGGTTCATGACCTGGTACCAATGGGATGGGCTGAGAGGGTGGTCTCTGTGATGTACTGATTCCACATGGTTCATGACCTGGTACCAATGGGATGGGCTGAGAGGGTGGTCTCTGTGATGTACTGATTCCACATGGTTCATGACCTGGTACCAATGGGATGGGCTGAGAGGGTGGTCTCTGTGATGTACTGATTCCACATGGTTCATGACCTGGTACCAATGGGATGGGCTGAGAGGGTGGTCTCTGTGATGTACTGATTCCACATGGTTCATGACCTGGTACCAATGGGATGGGCTGAGAGGGTGGTCTCTGTGATGTACTGATTCCACATGGTTCATGACCTGGTACCAATGGGATGGGCTGAGAGGGTGGTCTCTGTGATGTACTGATTCCACATGGTTCATGACCTGGTACCAATGGGATGGGCTGAGAGGGTGGTCTCTGTGATGTACTGATTCCACATGGTTCATGACCTGGTACCAATGGGATGGGCTGAGAGGGTGGTCTCTGTGATGTACTGATTCCACATGGTTCATGACCTGGTACCAATGGGATGGGCTGAGAGGGTGGTCTCTGTGATGTACTGATTCCACATGGTTCATGACCTGGTACCAATGGGATGGGCTGAGAGGGTGGTCTCTGTGATGTACTGATTCCACATGGTTCATGACCTGGTACCAATGGGATGGGCTGAGAGGGTGGTCTCTGTGATGTACTGATTCCACATGGTTCATGACCTGGTACCAATGGGATGGGCTGAGAGGGTGGTCTATGGTGATAGGTGGGATGGGCTGAGAGGGTGGTCTATGGTGATAGGTGGGATGGGCTGAGAGGGTGGTCTATGGTGATAGATGAGATGGGCTGAGAGGGTGGTCTATGGTGATAGGTGGGATGGGCTGAGAGGGTGGTCTATGGTGATAGATGGGATGGGCTGAGAGGGTGGTCTATGGTGATAGATGGGATGGGCTGAGAGGGTGGTCTATGGTCATAGGTGGGATGGGCTGAGAGGGTGGTCTATGGTGATAGATGGGGTTACCTGAGGGGGGGGGTCTATGGTGATAGGTGGGATGGGCTGAGAGGGTGGTCTATGGTGATAGGTGGGATGGGCTGAGAGGGTGGTCTATGGTGGTAGATGGGATGGGCTGAGAGGGAGGTCTATGGTGGTAGATGGGATGGGCTGAGAGGGAGGTCTATGGTGATAGGTGGGATGGGCTGAGAGGGTGGTCTATGGTGATAGATGGGATGGGCTGAGAGGGTGGTCTATGGTGGTAGATGGGATGGGCTGAGAGGGAGGTCTATGGTGATAGGTGGGATGGGCTGAGAGGGTGGTCTATGGTGATAGATGGGATGGGCTGAGAGGGTGGTCGGTGGTGATAGATGGGATGGGCTGAGAGGGTGGTCTATGGTGATAGGTGGGATGGGCTGAGAGGGTGGTCTATGGTGATAAACACCCAGCAGCCCTTCATAAACACCCAGCAGCCCTCCATAAACACCCAGCAGCCCTTCATAAACACCCAGCAGCCCTTCATAAACACCCAGCACCCCTCCATAAACACCTAGCAGCCCTCCATAAACACCCAGCAGCCCTCCATAAACACCCAGCAGCCCTTCATAAACACCCAGCAGCCCTTCATAAACACCTAGCAGCCCTCCATAAACACCTAGCAGCCCTCCATAAAACCCAGCAGCCCTCCATAAACACCCAGCATCCCTCCATAAACACCTAGCAGCCCTCCATAAACACCCAGCAGCCCTCCATAAACACCCAGCAGCCCTCCATAAACACCCAGCGGCCCTCCATAAACACCTAGCAGCCTTTCATAAACACCCAGCAGCCCTCCATAAACACCCAGCAGCCCTTCATAAACACCCAGCAGTCCTTCATAAACACCCAGCAGCCCTCCATAAACACCCAGCAGCCCTCCATAAACACCCAGCAGCCCTCCATAAACACCCAGCAGCCCTCCATAAACACCTAGCATTCCTCCATAAACACCCAGCAGCCCTTCATAAACACCCAGCAGCCCTCCATAAACACCCAGCAGCCCTCCATAAACACCCAGCAGCCCTCCATAAACACCCAGCAGCCCTCCATAAACACCCAGCGGCCCTCCATAAACACCTAGCAGCCTTTCATAAACACCCAGCAGCCCTCCATAAACACCCAGCAGCCCTTCATAAACACCCAGCAGTCCTTCATAAACACCCAGCAGCCCTCCATAAACACCCAGCAGCCCTCCATAAACACCCAGCAGCCCTCCATAAACACCCAGCAGACCTCCATAAACACCTAGCATTCCTCCATAAACACCCAGCAGCCCTTCATAAACACCCAGCAGCCCTCCATAAACACCCAGCAGCCCTCCATAAACACCCAGCAGCCCTCCCAGCCCTAAATAAACACCCAGCAGCCCTCCATAAACACCTAGCAGCCCTCCATAAACACCCAGCAGCCCTCCATAAACACCTAGCAGCCCTCCATAAACACCCAGCAGCCCTCCATAAACATCCAGCAGCCCTCAATAAACACCTAGCAGCCCTCCATAAAAACCCAGCAGCCCTCCATAAACACCCAGCAGCCCTTCATAAACACCCAGCAGCCCTCCATAAACACCTAGCAGCCCTCCATAAAATCCCAGCAGCCCTCCATAAACACCCAGCAGCCCTTCATAAACACCCAGCAGCCCTCCATAAACACCCAGCAGCCCTTCATAAACACCCAGAAGCCCTCCATAAACACCCAGCAGCCCTCCATAAACACCCAGCATCCCTCCATAAACACCCAGCAGCCCTCCATAAACACCCAGCAGCCCTCCATAAACACCCAGCAGCCCTCCATAAACACCTAGCAGCCCTTCATAAACACCTAGCAGCCCTCCATAAACACCCAGCAGCCCTCCATAAACACCCAGCAGCCCTCCATAAACACCCAGCCCTCCATAAACACCTAGCAGCCCTCCATAAACACCTAGCAGCCCTTCATAAACACCTAGCAGCCCTTAATAAACACCCAGCAGCCCTCCATAAACACCCAGCAGCCCTCCATAAACACCCAGCAGCCCTCCATAAACACCCAGCCCTCCATAAACACCTAGCAGCCCTTCATAAACACCCAACAGCCCTCCATAAACACCCAGCAGCCCTCCCAGCCCTACATAAACACCCTGCAGCCCTCCAAGCCCTCCATAAACATCCAGCAGCCCTCCATAAACACTTAGCAGCCCTCCATAAACATCCAGCAGCCCTCCATAAACATCCAGCAGCCCTTCATAAACACCCAGCAGCCCTTCATAAACACCCAGCAGCCCTCCATAAACATCCAGCAGCCCTCCATAAACACCTAGCAGCCCTCCATAAACATCCAGCAGCCCTCCATAAACATCCAGCAGCCCTCCATAAACACCCAGCAGCCCTCCATAAACATCCAGCAGCCCTCCATAAACACCTAGCAGCCCTCCATGAACATCCAGCAGCCCTCCATAAACACCTAGCAGCCCTCCATAAACACCCAGCAGCCCTCCATAAACACCCAGCAGCCCTCCATGAACACCTAGCAGCCCTCCATAAACACCCAGCAGCCCTCCATGAACATCCAGCAGCCCTCCATAAACACCTAGCAGCCCTCCATGAACACCCAGCAGTGGAATAGAACATGAACCCCAGTTAGACATACAGAACAGAGCTGGAATAGAACATGAACCCCAGTTAGAGACAGAACAGAGCTGGAATAGAACATGAACCCCAGTTAGAGACAGAACAGAGCTGGAATAGAACATGAACCCCAGTTAGAGACAGAACAGAGCTGGAATAGAACATGAACCCCAGTTAGAGACAGAACAGAGCTGGAATAGAACATGAACCCCAGTTAGAGACAGAACAGAGCTGGAATAGAACAAACATCTCAGTTAGAGACAGAACAGAGCTGGAATAGAACATGAATCCCAGTTAGAGACAGAACAGAGCTGGAATAGAACAAACATCTCAGTTAGAGACAGAACAGAGCTGGAATAGGAGCCATGAACCCCAGTTAGAGACAGAACAGAGCTGGAATAGAACATAAACCCCAGTTAGAGACAGAACAGAGCTGGAATAGAACATGAACCCCAGTTAGAGACAGAACAGAGCTGGAATAGAACATGAACCCCAGTTAGACATACAGATCAGAGCTGGAATAGAACATGAACCCCAGTTAGAGACAGAACAGAGCTGGAATAGAACATGAACACCAGTTAGAGACAGAACAGAGCTGGAATAGAACATGAACCCCAGTTAGCGACAGAACAGAGGTGGAATAGGAGCCATGTTACTGTAAGGAGAGATTTATGCAGGTAGCCAGGGAGGAATGAGATGACTAAGGAATATCACTGGGGGCGATTTAACTCCTGAAACTAAATTAAACAAATACATCACTCTGGAACCAGGGGATGTTTGTTTATAATGAAAATAACATGCATTTCCCATCCATCCATTACCAGGATGTTAAACAGGCTGGACAAGAGGACTAGAGGACCAGAGGATTAGAGGACCAGAGGACTAGAGGACCAGAGGACTAGAGGACCAGAGGACTAGAGGACCAGAGGACCAGAGGACCAGAGGGCCAGAGGACCAGAGGACCAGAGGACCAGAGGACCGGAGGATTAGAGGACCAGAGGACCAGAGGGAGAGTTCAGAGCGGCAAGCAGGGTGTGGGAGAGGGCAGCTAAACATACACACTCACGCAGGCACACACACATATACACACACACACTCTCGCAGGCACACAAACATCTAAAACACACACACACAAACTCAGGCAGGCACACACACATATACACACTCACGCAGGCACACAAACATCTAAAACACACTCACGCACGCACGCACACACACATACACACACACACACACACACACACATACGCCCACACACACGGCTTGCAAGGGTTGTATCTAAATGCAGTGCCCAGGATCCCTCCTCTGATCACAGCAGAACATATAGACAGAACACGCGGGACGGGAGGAGAGGAATTCCCTCTCTCTCTGTTAATAGAAACATTTACATCTTACTAAGAGTTGGCAGGTGTGACCCCGGCGTTGTGGAGAGCAGACGCATGCCAGGCATCATTAGGCGCTGTGCCAAGCCACTTGGCTGCCAGCCTGTTCCTGCTCCTCCTCCCGAGCTGCTCTGTTCTGGAGCTGACTGGTTGGAGAGGAGAGGGAGACACAGACTGGTTCTGAGAGGGGCTCCAGTATGCGCTGTGGAGAGGTACAGTATCTCTCTCTCTGCCTGTCTCTGAGAGGGTCTCCAGTATGCACTGTGGGGAGGTCCAGTATCTCTATCTGCCTGTCTCTGAGAGGGTCTCCAGTATGCACTGTGGAGAGGTACAGTATCTCTCTCTCTGCCTGTCTCTGAGAGGGTCTCCAGTATGCACTGTGGGGAGGTCCAGTATCTCTATCTGCCTGTCTCTGAGCGGGGCTCCAGTATGCACTGTGGGGAGGTAGAGTATCTCTCTCTCTCTGCCTGTCTCTGAGAGGGGCTCCAGTATGCACTGTGGAGAGGTACAGTAAGGTACAGTATCTCTCTCTCTGCCTGTCTCTGAGAGGGGCTCCAGTATGCACTGTGGAGAGGTACAGTATCTCTCTCTGCCTGTCTCTGAGAGGGGCTCCAGTATGCACTGTGGAGAGGTCCAGTATCTCTATCTGCCTGTCTCTGAGAGGGGCTCCAGTATGCACTGTGGAGAGGTACAGTAAGGTACAGTATCTCTCTCTGCCTGTCTCTGAGAGGGGCTCCAGTATGCACTGTGGAGAGGTACAGTATCTCTCTCTCTGCCTGTCTCTGAGACGGGCTCCAGTATGCACTGTGGAAAGGTACAGTATCTCTCTCTCTGCCTGTCTCTGAGAGGGGCTCCAGTATGCACTGTGGAGAGGTACAGTATCTCTATCTGCCTGTCTCTGAGAGGGGCTCCAGTATGCACTGTGGAGAGGTACAGTATCTCTATCTGCCTGTCTCTGAGAGGGGCTCCAGTATGCACTGTGGAGAGGTACAGTATCTCTATCTGCCTGTCTCTGAGAGGGGCTCCAGTATGCACTGTGGAGAGGTACAGTATCTCTCTCTCTGCCTGTCTCTGAGAGGGGCTCCAGTATGCACTGTGGAGAGGTACAGTATCTCTCTCTCTGTCCCTACATGTTCTTCAGATGGATACTACTCAGATAAAGAGGAGAACGAGAAGGGGGCAGAAGGGGGGAGAAGGAGGCAGAAGGGGGGAGAAGGAGGCAGAAGGGGGGAGAAGGGGGCAGAAGGGGGAGAAGGGGGAGAAGGAGGCAGAAGGGGGCAGAAGGGGGTGAAGGGGGGAGAAGGGGGACAAGGAGGCAGAAGGGGTAGAAGGGTGGAGAAGGAGGCAGAAGGGGTAGAAGGGGGTGAAGGGGGGAGAAGGGGGCAGAAGGGGGAGAAGGAGGCAGAAGGGGGGAGAAGGAGGCAGAAGGGGGGAGAAGGAGGCAGAAGGGGGGAGAAGGAGGCAGAAGGGGGGAAAAGGAGGCAGAAGGGGGCAGAAGGGGTAGAAGGGGGAAGAAGGGGTAGAAGGGGGAAGAAGGGGGAAGAAGGCGGAAGAAGGGGGTGAAGGGGGGAGAAGGAGGCAGAAGGGGTAGAAGGGGGTAGAAGGGGGTGAAGAGGGGAGAAGGGGGGAGAAGGGGACAGACAGGGAAATGGCTATGGGTGGGATGAGCCCCCTAAGTGACTCTCATCAATTCTATTC